>NC_089750.1:30945052-30972552 GCF_040412425.1 Macrobrachium rosenbergii | reverse complement strand
TTCAAACAACAGTCCCTGTGCCAGGTCAAACCCTGACAAAAGGCCCTTGCCGATCCTGTGGTGCTGCCAGCCACTATAGTGTTGGACATCTGGCCTGCCCAAATCATGTCCCAGCCACCAAGTTCGTCAACTAATTAGCACCTCATTCTCCACAGCAGGGCTGCAGATGATACTTCACTCCAAGACGCTGGATACCCAGTTCATCTCGGTGGCACCCCTTAGCACTCTAGCCTGTGGATGGCCCTTCCGGTCATATGTAGACAAACGCGAGGGCAGATGTTAGCCCATTTCCATGGCCCAAGTGCCAGCCAGTGCCACGGTTGACGAGTAATCTCGGTGGGAAATGAAATGGATAGAGGGCCACACCACCACCGTTCCCACAGTCAAGCTCCAGGTCACGACCTCACCACCTTGGTGTGGTGGGTGGAATTCGGGCTGGAATGGATTTCCTGTTGGGTTGGGACCTCTTCTGTGGAAGCCCTTCCCCAACGCCACTTTGCAGCCATGGTACCTCCTTCACAGAGGCCCTGACTGTAGGATCACCATATCAAGGCCCAGCCACTTTGACTAGCGTGCCACCTCAAGAAGAAGAACCCCCATCCGCCCACTGAAGTGGTCAGCGGAAGGGGCACGCACAAAACAATTCCACGAAAGGACGGCCAGCAATGAGGTCCTCCCCCTCCCCGAAGGGACATTCCAGAAACGCAGTACCGCTGTAGAACGTGCAAGGTGACAGGTCACTCCACTAATTTGGAGGGCTGCCCAAATAAGCAACGCCTAACGGACGCTCCTGATCAAGACTCTCCAAGAGGCTCTGACCTCCAGCTGGGACGGGAATCTCTGCCTCAGCCCAACTCAATCCATCCACGAGGTATTGTGCCTTTGGACCCCTCGACAGGCATACCCAACCCTCAATCGCTGCCAGTGCCACTTGCGAGCTCTGAGCAGTGCCATGCTCCTTCTGTCTCGGACATTGAGCCACCACTCGAAGAGTACCTTGTGCCAGATCCAGATCATGAGGCGGATCCTCCTCTAGGAGACCCAGGATCCATCACAGCACTAATCCTAGCAGCCTGTGACACTTCCTCCTCACCAAATCCATCCCCAGAGGATGAACCCCTGGTGGATCAACCCGCTACACCTTCTCTGGGAGACCAGGAACTGGCCTCCGAGAGACTGCTCTTGCTCCGGTTGTCGCAGCAGCCAGAGTAGGGAGCCCTCCTGTAGCCTCTGAGGTTACCACTGACTTCGTGCCCACTAGCCCTTCTGGCCTTTCCCCAGAGTCGGTGCCCTCATCACCTCCTAGGACTGACATAGATAGGCCTTGGAGGAACCCGAAGAAGAAGAAGAAAGGGCGGAAGAGAGCCAAGTAGTTGCCAGAGCCATGAGCTCAGCCTGACACTCGTACCCTCTTGGCACATAGTGCCTTTCCATCTCAGAGTGATCCTGGCTCCTGCCCAGAGGAGGCAGCCAGCGTGATCTCTGTCTTGCTAACAGCCTGGACCAGATTTAGTACATCGTAACAGTAACCTTGTCACTTACCCTGTCAACAAGCAGCAGTAACCATGTAAGTATATTGTAATTATGAAGCCAGTCATCCTAACTATTGTGGACAGAGCCACTGAGCTCATGACATGCATGGCATAATACCTCAGTTGAGGCAAGCATTTATCATATGAGGTAAACCTGTAAAGTCACCAATTGGGCGCCAGGATAGTGTTTAGCGGCAAAAAATTAATTAAGTCTCCGCTGAGCTTGTTTTCTTTGGTGACTTCCCGTTTTCTTCAAGCTAAATTAGTCACGCCTAAAACGTGCCAGGTCACGCATTTTTATCATTTTTACTTTATGGTATTTATACGAATGTCACACATTGTGTATCACATGTTTCTTCATTCACAGGCATCAAGACTGTATCTATATTGTGTCTCTGTATGTTTCTTTTATTGTAACTACAGTATCGTTCACTGTATATTATTGTTTATTGTTTCGACCTCAGGTCACAGTCAATTCCATTGTCTCACGGCCCGGCGTCAGTCGGCCGCAATATAAGCCGCCTGGATCTGTAATAAACCAGCAGTAATATTTTACCTGCTCGTTTCTTTGACACCTTTACAGTGGTGACCCCGAGTATCCCGGAGCCATTAGCGGACTCACACGGCGACTCAGTCTTGGCTCCAGGGTTTCTCCAAAAACGCTCTTAGCGGCCTAAACACGGCGCTGTAACCAGCGTTTGAGCGTGCTGACTCAAATGCGCACCCCATCAGCGTCACTAGCGGAACCACACGGCGCATATATATATATATATATGATATATATATAGTATCCTACTCCAGTAAGGGGGTCAAAGTGGAGCGAGCATGGACGCGGATATCCTCCTCCTTCATGCAGTTAAACGCGACCCCATGACTCCGAGGTTTACCTACCTCCCATCAGCATTTAGCCGCCCCGACCGAAGGCCCTCCCCGCAACTCCACACCAGCGCCCCGAACACACGACGGCCGGGCAACACAATCGCGGGCCGCCTCACCCTAAAGCTGCCCCCTGTTTACGCAGGGCAACCCATCGAGATGGCTGCGATTGGGTGGAGAGATTCTAGAATCGCGGACCTCACGGACGAAATCCTACAGGCCGACACAGTGCTCAACGCCCCTTCCGGAGGTTGTTACAACAAATTCATCTCGCGGTACCTGAAACACTCACCCTCACATACAGCACTACAAAAAGTTCCTCTCGAAGCTTGCTCCTGCCCATCGCCTAAAATGGTTAAAAAGAAAATATCGACCTTGCCAATAACCCACGCCACGACCTCGATCCAAGAGACGCTTGGGGCATGGTCGATCTCCTGTCAACACCAGTCTCGGGTGACACTGAACAAGCGGCAGGAGATAAGCCAGACAGGAAATTTTCCTTCGCCAACTCCTCCCGGAATCACGCAACCAGATCGCTCACCCTACACCATGCCTGTCGAGGACCTCGCAGAGGCGGCACAACACCTCACAGACTCCGTCAAGGCGTCACAGCGGCTAAAACCGGCCACCCAGCCGGTCAGCTTTCCAGCCTGAAGAGGACGTGAGAGCAGCCCGTCAACGCCATCGCCAACAAACGTTACACAACCACAGTAGATGGTGGTCCCCGGCTTCTGTCGCTATCACAAGTGGTTCGGAAAGGACGCCTGAAACTGCCTGCCGCCCTGCTCGTTCAACCGTTCAAAAAAGGGGTGGCGGCGGCCAGCAGGACAGGCCGCCATGGCAGCCGAAGAACCCAGGGCCTCAAAAACAGTAGGAAACGTCCGCGACACCGTCTCCGGCAGGATGATGCTGGTCGACACAGGAGCCTTCAAGTCGGTCTTCCCAGCATCCAGAGAGGACCGCAACCAGACACCAGACCCGGCCGCCTTCCTGACGGCCGCCAACGGAACCCCATCCTCTCCTACGGCACCAGGCTCCTGTCGATCTCCATCCTTGGCCAGAATTACTCCTGGGACTTCATCGTCGCGGACAGGGAACCCCACTCCTGGGGGCCGATTTTCTACGACCGGCCTAAAGTCGACGTTAGCGCGCCTCCTCGATCCCGACTCCTGCCGATTTCTCCCGTTAACGGCGGGACCCAGACCCACCATCAGCGCCGTCGCCCCCACCAGCAGACACCTTCTGTCGGAGTTCCCCGAGGTGTTTAAGCCCGAGCTTCGGTAAGTCCCCGGGCCCCAGCCAAGCACGGCATATACCACCTCCATAGTGACTAAAGGGCCCCCCATGCCAAGTTGTCCAGGCTTCCCCCTCAGCGCCTGCAGGAGGCGAAAAAGCATTCATTTGGGAGATGGAACGGATGGGCATCTGCAGGAAAGCCTCCAGTCCATGGGCCTCCCCCTCCACATGGTGCAGAAACCGGACGGCTCCTGGAGACCCTAAGGCGACTACAGACGGCTCAACATTGCAACGGAGCCCGACCACTACCCTCTGCCCAATATGCAAGACCTGACGGCCTCCTTTCACGGGGCCAAAATATTCACTAAATTGGACCTTCTTAAATCTTATTTTCAGGTACCTGTTGCGCCAGAGGACATACCAAAGACAGCCATCATCACGCCCTTCGGGTCCTATGTGTTTGCCTTCTCCACCTTCGGGCTGAGAACGCTTCAGGGCCACCTTCCAGCGGCTCATGGACAGCATCCTGGGGACCTAAAATTCCCAGTCTGGGGAAAAATCGACGACATTCTCATATTTTCCAGGTCTCACAGCGAACACCAGAGGCACATCAAAGCAGTCCTCCAGCGCCTCCAAGAAAACGGCCCACTCGTCCGTTTTGACAAGTGTACATTCGGCGCCCAGAAAGCAGAGTTCCTGGGTCACGAGGTTCTCCGACAGGCGTCCGCCCTCTTACATCGAAGGTGGCAGCCGTAGCAAAGTTCCCGACACCCACCTCCATCAAGGCCGTCCAGGAGTTCCTTGGGATGGTCAACTTCTACAGGCGCTTCATCCCCGGGATCGCGCACACCACGGCCCCTGACGGAAGTCCTAAGAGGTCAACCAAGTCCCTGTCTTGGGGACCCAGCCAGCAGCAGGCCTTTTCCCGGACGAAGGCCGCCCTCACCAAGGCAACCGCCCTTGGCACACCAGGATCCCAAGGCTCCCTCCAGCTGACGACAGACGCCAGTAAGCGTTGCCTGCGGTGCTGTTCTGGAGCAAATTATCAACGGCCCCCAGCCCCCATCGCTCTTCTTCAGCAAGAAGTTCAATCCCGCAGAGTCCCGATACAGCACCTTCGACAGGGAACTCTGCGATCCTGATGTACTGCCAGTTCGGCACTTCAAGTTCCTCCTGGAGGACGCCCTTCACAATCTTCACAGACCACCAGCCACTGGTTCACGCTTTCACGAAGCAAGGGGACGCATGGTCTTCCAGACAGCAGCGCCACCTCTCAGCCATACTTTACCTGTTCCGTCAGGTACCTGGCAAGAAAAATCCCGTGCAGACGCCCTCTCCAGAGTCGAGTTGAGCGCAGTGCAGCTTGGTGTAGACTACCAGGACCTTGCCAGAGAACAGGCCGCCGACCCAGAAACCCCAGCATACCGCACCGCCATCACATCCCTCAAGTGGCGGGACGTGACCCTCGCCCGGAGGCCCCAGCCTGCTCTGTGACATCAGCACAGGCCAGCCCACCGCCTTTGGTTCCAGCCTCAGTCAAGCCGCCAGGTATTTGACATCATCCACGGCCTCTCACCCCCTCCGGTGGGACCACGGCCAAACTGCTTTCAAAAAGTTCGTCTGGCACGGGTGCAAAGGACGCCACAGCCTGGGCAAAACAGTGCCTGCAGTGCCAGACCAGTAAAGTGGGTCGTCACACGCCCAGTCGGGGTAGGCGAGTTCCCACAACCAGGGCGCCGGCCACATCCACATCGACGTCGTCGGGCCCTTCCCCATCAGGCGGATCCAGATACCTCCTCACGGTGGTAGACCGTTCAACGAGGTGGCCCGGCCACGCCCATGCAACAAGCCACCGCCAGCGCGTGCGCCGAGGCCCTCTCTCCAGCTGGGTTAGCCGGGCGCCCGGACCACATCACAACCGACAGGGGCCGCCCTTCCTCTCCGAGCTGTGGTCTGCCCTGGCTCAACTGCTGGGAACCACGCACCACACCACCACAGCATACAACCCAGCGGCCAACGGCCTGGTCGAACGGTTCCACAGGTCCTAAAATCATCCTCATGGCCCGCTGCACCGCCGAGGACTGGAAACATCAGCTGCCGTGGGTCCTCTCGGGTTGAGGACCGCCCCAGAGCCGCACGGCACCCCATCCGCAGCTGAACAAACCTGGGGAACCCCTCGTGGTGCCGGGAGAGCTCGTGACGGATGATCGCCACTCCCCATCTCTGCAGAGGCTCCCACGTGGGCGGCAAGTTCGCCCTCGCAGGCGCTCATACATCCAGACAGAGCAACCACCTTCGTGCCGCCTCAGCTGTCATCCGCCACCGTCTTCGTCAGAGTCGACGCCGTCCGTCCACCACTAACTAATCCTACAGGGGACCCTTCCGCGTGCTGGAACGGAACAGCAAGGCGTTCGGCTGGCACTTCCAGGCAGGAACGACTGGGTTTCCATAGACCGGCTAAAGCCCGCCTTCCTGTCGGAGAGCCCGGCAGCGTCGCGGCACCCCTTCCGCCCAAACGCACTCCAGCACGCCCTCACCACCGCAGGCGCGCTAGCCCCAGGAAGGGACCGCCCAAACAGCAGCCTCACAGGCAGGAGGCCCCTCAGTTATCCTCAAGGAGCCGCGGCACCCTTCAGCGTCCCACCAGGTACTTGGGGATTAATCAGACGCGTCCCTCGTCTTGGGGGAGTATTTGTAAAGTCACCAATTCGGCGCCAGGATAGTGTTTCAGCGCCATTAATTAAGTCTCCCTGAGCTTGTTTTCTTTGGTGACTTCCCGTTTTCTTCAAGCTAAATTAGTCACGCCTAAAACGTGCCAGGTCACGCATTTTTATCATTTTTACTTTATGGTATTTATGCTAATGTCACACATTGTGTATCACATGTTTCTTCATTCACAGGCATCAAGACTGTATCTATATTGTGTCTCTGTATGTTTCAGTATTGTAACCACTCGTTCACTGTATATTATTGTTTATTGTTTCGACCTCAGGTCACAGTCAATTCCATTGTCTCTGCCCGGCGAGCCACTGAGCTCAATACAGCCGCCTGGATCTGTAATAAACCAGCAGTAACCTTTACCTGCTCGTTTCTTTGACACCTTTACAAACCTCATGTACAGAATGCAGGTTATATTTTGTTTACTGTGATTGCAAATTCTAGTGTAAGACATTGTATACTTGTAAAATTGTAACTTAGCTAGTTCATTGTCCTTTACGTTGGTGCTACAGCAGTGTTCTAATAGGCTATGTCATAGGAGATACATTGAATGTATCATTTGGCTAGAACTGAATATCATGATCATCAGAGGTAGCATGTAAATAACCATAAGCACCTATAAGTAGTGTTAGGGGTCTGTAGAAGTAAGTTATTAAAGCTCATATCCCTTTCTAGAGTCAGGTAGATCCTTAGCTAGTTGGATTGCACTGGACAAATCTGTTCAGGGGAAAAGAGTAAAGTAATCAAGGCGAACAGCTTGCTTAGTACAGACCTTCATGCCCGAAAGGGAGTGAAGGCCTTTTTAAGGGGGGAAGCTATTACAAATATTATACTGTTCGTCCTCTCTTCTTAATCTAGCAGAAATAATACCCTCCCCCCCAAAAAAAAAACATAAAAAGCACCAAAAAAGCTTCTACTGTGTACAGCAGTTGCGGGAGAGAAGCCCGAGTGCTGGTTGTTGTGTTTCAAAATCACCAACCGTCTTAGAGAATTATAAGTTTAGTTTAGGGACCAATCCAACAGGGTAGGTTTTACTAGGGCCACCTTTTGTTAGGATATACCTTAAGCTCACTTTTCCATGAACTTATTTCGCAGGCTGCCTGCAGGCTACGAAGTGGGAAGTGTCTTACAAGCAAACACCTACACTCTCGACCCAGGGCAGAGAGTCCAGCATTAACCAGTTATGAGAGCACAAGCACGTCTCTCTCTCTCTCTCTCTCAGCTTCCCCCTTTAACCTTTAACCTTTATGGAACTGCTGGGAAATTGCTTCAACAGACCCCCAGGCATCGGACGCAAGTGATCAAACCATTTAACCACTAAGGTAAGTCTGGAGATGACAATTACTCCCAGTTCCTCCCTTTAGATCTCCCCCTTATTTTCCTTTTCAAGTTTCTCTCTTATCAGTCACTGACTAAGGAAATCCTAGTAAAACCATATCCCATTTATGAAGTCGATTATATGAAGTACAATAAGTGTTGCCTAGTGAGATTCCATAAAGTGTCCTCCACGGTGTTAACATAATATTCTTGATTTAAGATACACCCCTTGTAGTCACTTAATGATAAGTGAGAGTTCTGGAATTCAAGTGTTATCTGGATACATCTCTCTAAGAATCGGGCACGCCTTGGAACCTGGTCATACTCGAGAACTGCTTATAAGAACGTCACAAGTGTTTCCTAAGCTGTTGTGTCATCCCTCTAACATACAGTGAAATATTGTGTCCGAAGTGGGAAGAAGTTGGAGCTGCTATTAGTTCCCGTAAGATTTTCTTATTTTCATTCATTTTTTTGTTGAACTAGATAGTTGTTTAATGTGGTTTATTTAATTCATTTGTTCAGAATAAATAAAAATATTCAGTAACCTAGTTTCAACTGGCGACTGAATCTAATTAAGTTAATTATCTGTCTTTTTGGGTAACTTTTAGCCTTAATTGACTTAAAAATAGCCAAAAAGAAGAGATATTAGTGTCTAATCCATAGTTTTTGAGGTTACTGAGATGACTAGTGACACTCCCAATGCCCTTTAAGTCCAAGTTCAGCCCCAATAGGAAGTGGGGGAGGGTGAAAACGGGTGAAAAATAGAATGTAAAAAATGACAGATATTAGCATCTAATCCATAGTTTTCGAGATTGCTGCGATGAATAGTGACACTCTCGATGCAATTTAAGTCCAAGTTCAGCCCCAATAGAATGGGAGGTGAGAAGGGATGAAATATAGAATATAAAAAATGCTGGGCAATGTAATTGAAGCAACTATCTTAAAAGGAAATGGAGAAAGTGAGGGGAGAGGAAGTTAGAGAGAGAGTAGAGGGGTTGTTAGGGAAGAGAGAGAGAGGGAGAGTCTATCGGTTGTCATTCAGAGTTTTCCCAGACAGCACCAGGTTGGTCAGCTAGTATAATATATATATATATATATATATATATATATATATATATATATATATATATATATATATATATATATATATATTAATATTTCCTTGGCTGCCTCTGTGTGCGTGTACAGAGGCTTCTGGGAATTATGGAGGCTTGATTCCATAGACAGATTCTGGATTTCTTTCCTGAAGGGAAGCGGATCCGACAGGAATCCATCTAGGAGCTAAATATGGCTTCACAGGATCCTAAAGTCTTTAAGAATTTAAGAAGATGTCATAATTCAATGGGCATTTCTCCAGAAATGCTTCAGGAGCTGAAGCCTGCTTCAAATGATCCTGGTGTTGTGAAGGTGTCTTCAAGAATCTATTCTATTGTATTAATCTTCGATCTATTCCTCATAAAACTCTGTTAGTAATTTGCAAGAACGGAGGTCTAATTGGAATAATATTTATAAACAAAGCAGATAAAAGAATATTATGTAAATCTGTGAGTAATTAGAGCCTCAATGGCTTCTGCAGGTTCAAATCCGCAGCCGACCGGTCAGAGAGGCGGGCACTTTGCTATCCATGTAGACACCCCGGGATTATATATGTAATCAACGGATAGGTTTGCTGAAAGCAAATGGGTGTTACAGACTAATACACACACAAACAAAGCCACTCCAACATCTTCTAAAAACATAACAGACACCTCACACGTCTCGAACTGTCGACCTAACCGCTCAATTCTCCTTGCTGCTGGGAGAAAAGGGCTGGGGATTTGGTACGATGCACGTACACAGCACTACCGGGGTCTAAGCGATGTCAGGCAGGGCAGCCGATAGAGGCTACGGCCTACCCCAACGCCAAATCAGAGTCCTTCAAAAGAAGGCATCGTGCTTACCCCATATAAAAAATGGGAAAAAGCACGTTAAACGAAGAAGAACAAGATGTAAATCTGTGAGTAATTGCTTAGAAATATACTTTTTATTACATATATAACAAACAAATATTACTGATGCTTTAAACGAAAAAAAACCCTCTTAAGATTTCCCAAATGGGGACTGCCTCTCTGCTTGGGGTTCCAAGACAGGACAGGTTCCTGATGTCCCCCACCAATCTGGGAGTCCACATATAACACTAAAACTCTGAAACATGAGTTTAGGCAAATATTTTGGGAAATGAAAGAAAAGGTCATTCTGAGCAGAAAATGTTCTATAAACATATGCATTTTAAGGCTTCGTTTGTCAGCAAGGTGAATTTTAAAATAACTGTTATCATTAAATGGGCAAGTGAGCTGGCGTACGATGTCAGAGTGAGTAGTCTGGGATATGGGGGGGAGGGGATGGAGCTGATCAGTTCACTTGTTACTCTAAACAGTCTCGCTTTTCTGCCAAGGTAAGTGAGCATGTCTGGGTTACCAGTGTCAAATCCCGGATTCATTTTGAGAGCAAGAAACTGGCGACAATGCCTTACTGTTCCAGTAATGTGGAATATGCAGATAAGGTGTTTATTTATGGGCTTTGCACCAGTTCCATTTCTAGATTACATGGTTGTGAACTTCACGGTTATACAGAAAAGAAAATCGGCGATTAGGCCGATGTGAATAAAATACCTCCAAATCAAATGTATTCTTTACATACTGAACAAAGGGGAAAAAATGCACGCATCATTGAAACTTCCCTCTCTGTCAGTGGTATTCATTGGACTCCTATAAAGAAAAGATAAGCAAGCATAATGGAATCTCCCCTCCATCAAAGATAGCCCTATTCATTAAACACTGATCAAAGATATAAAATGTATTATCAAAAATCTCTCCTTCTCCATCAAAAGTATTCATTACACACCAGTCAAAGGAAAAAACCGACCTGTGAAAATGCTTTTGTCCCTGCCGGATTAAAAAGAATGGGAACATTATGGAAAATTCATTTTCTTTATTCTTTCCTGTCAAAGGTAGCCTATTCATACAGTAATCGAAAGAGGTAAAAATCTGACATTGTTCTGAGTGCAGTATCCTCCCTACTTATATTCCCATGTTATCATGATTAATGTCATTATCACTCATTCAGCATAGGCATAGGCGTAGTCCTGACTCCTGATTCATCAATTCCATGATGAGGCGGCGGGAAGCAAATTCCTGAGATGTATACTAGTATGGCACCAGCCCCTGTTAGGTTAGGTTAGGTTACGTTAGATTAGTACCTTTAAGTAATTTGGGTGTGGGAAATATAAGGACATTATTTTCAAGAAAATTCTATGGTTAGTTTTTAAGAAATGGCATCCCATTTTTTTTCAGGGAAAGGTCCCGGTACTCGGTTACATCTTGGGAAAATGCCGGCAGGACCGTTTGTACTAGAATTCAACGATCGCCAATAAATATTGATACATAAAGCTAATCATTGAAATTGGACATCGCCCGCATCATGTATCCCCTAACCAGAGTACTGAAGGGGAAGCCGAAAGCTCTGACATGGGCAGCTCTGCAGCAGCAGGCGTTTGAACAGATGAAGGCAGCCCTCGCCAGAGCCACCACCTTAACACATCATGACCCCATCACCCCCCTGAGACTTACCACCAATGCCAGCAACATCACTTGTGGAGCTGTGCTGGAGCAGGTAGTAGGTGGTTCCCTCCGCCCTCTGGCCTTCTTCAGCCGCAAGGTAAAGCCACCGGAAACCCGCTACAGTGCATTCAACAGGGAGCTGCCAGCAACCTACCAAGCTGTGCGGCACTTCAAGTACCTCTTGGAAGGCAGCCCTTTCACCATCCTGACAGACCACAAACTGTTGGTGCATGCATTCATGAGGGCGGGAGACGCATGGTTGTTGAGACAGCAGCAGCACCTGGCTGCTATCTCCGAGTTCGGCTGCACCATTAGCTACGTCCCCAGCAAGAAGAACCCAGTGGCCAACGCCCTATCAAGAGTCGAGATAAATTCAGTCCACCTGGGCATAGACTACGAGGACCTGGCGAAGGAACAAGCCGCGGACCCAGAAACAGTAGCCTACCACATGGCACTCACCACGCTGAGGTGGGAAGACATGCCAATAGGTGGGTCCAATTCAACACTTCTCTGAGACACCAGCACTGGTCGCCCGCACCCCCTGATACCCGCGTCAAGGAGAAAGCAGACGTTCGACATCATCCACGGGCTGTCCCATCCATCAGGATGAACAGTGACAGAAAAGTTTGTGTGGCACAGGATCAGGAAGGATGTTTGGGAGTGGGCGAAGAACTGCATACCATGCCAGACGAGTCAAATTACCCGGCACACGGAATCAGGCATTGGAGATTTCCCCCAAAACAACGTCGGTGTTTCACACACATCCATGTAGACGTTGCAGGGCCTCTGCCACAATCAGGGGGCGCCAGATACCTCCTGAAGGTCATAGACCATTCCACAAGATGGCCGGAAGCAACCCCGATGACAGCAGAAGCATCAACGAGCGCCTGCGCAGAAGCCCTCCTGTCAAGTTGGATAAGACGTTTCAGTGTGCCCGACAGCATAACTACAGACAGAGGCCCGGCATTCTTATTGGAGCTCTGGGTCTCTCTGGCACGCCTGATAGGGACAACTCTCCGCAGTACGACGGCATATAACCCTGCGGCCAACGGCATGGTGGAAAGGACCCACTGTTCATTGAAGGCAGCTCTGATGGCACGTTGCACCGATGACAATTGGAAGGTGCAGGTCCCCTGGGTCCTGCTGGGGCTCTGCACCGTACCAAGGGCAAATGGCAATGAATCTCCCGCAGAGAAAGTCTATGGCGAAACACTGGCTGTGCCAAGAGAGTTCTTCCCCATGGAGCCAGACGTTGCAGATACACCCCTTCCAAGGCTGAGGGAAATAGCAAAGAGGTTCGTGACCTGCCGAAAGACTTTCGCAGACAGGACCCACATCTACAGCCCAGGAGGCCTGGATTCCTGCACGCACATCTTCATCAGGATCGACGCCCACCTCCCACCCTTGACCAGACCATACAGAGGCCCATTCCATGTCGTCAATAGGCCATCCAAGGCCTACTTCGTCAACATCCATGGGTGGGAAGACTGGGTTTCTGTCGACAGGATAAAGCCAGCCTTCCTGATGGACAGCGGAACTCGGGAGGAAACCAGCAGGCGTCCCAGAATTCCTCCACAAAACAAGGACTTGGATGAACCCATCGGCATCCCGAAACGTGGTCGAGGACGTCCCAAGGACCGCACTAAGGAAGTCATCTGCTCGGCAAAACCACCGGGCGACTCAGCAGTCGAAGCCACCCCACGTCTGTGGGGTATCAAGAACGGGGCCGGCTCCTGCTCCCAAAGAGGTTCCGTGATTGATTTTCAAAAAATCTTCCAATCATTATTTCATAATAATTGTCTTGGGGGGGAGTATTTGCAAAGACGTCAGACGTTTCTTCATTTCACATCAATCATGTTCATGCATCACACTTATTAACATGTCAAGAACCTCATGTAAATATTCATGTGTAGAGTTTCCTGGCCTTTCCACTGATATATATTTTGTCATTGTATGTATATTATGTCTCTTAAAATTGCCATTTGTTTGACTGTCAACAAACACAAATTGCTCAGAGTGCAGGTCATGGCAATCAGAGGTCGGGCACTGCATTTCCGTCCGCACTCGGCTATGAATACCAGAGTCCAGGTAAATAAATCAGTTAATACCCAGTTCGACCTTTTTTGTCCTCACAATTACATGAAATCTATTCACAGGTGATTTACTAGTTGAAGTGACTGTAATTTTACATTTTTCAATAACCTATAAGAAAAAATCATAATTAAAAAGTTAGCAATCCAGCTGCCTACTCCGACATCCCGGACGCGCTAGCTTGCTTGACCGTTCAATGATAACGGTTATTTTAAAATTCACACCACCGACAAAAAACATTTTCTGCTCAACGGTTATTTTAAAATTCACATCGACAAAAAACATTTTCTGTTCAAAATGACTTTTTCTTTCATTTCCTAAATCATTTACATAAACTCGTGTTACACTCTGTATATATATATATCTTGTTCCGCACCATAAAGGGGTAAAGTAAACGTACCAGAGTGAAAGACTGAATGAGTATAAATTCAAGAAATGCCCCCGGGGAGGTTATGGAAGGCTCTGATTGAATGAGTACCACAGAACAGATAACCGGATGATTAGTATGACAGGAATACTTTTAGTTTACACAAGGAAAAGGAATGGAATACAAAATTAAACCCAAAGGCCAAGTGCTGGGACCTATGAGGCCATTCAGAGCTGAAAGGGATATTCAGAGTAGATAGGTTTTAAAGGTGTAATAGGAGAAAAACCTTGCAGTTGCACTATGAAACAATTGTTAGGAGAGGATGGAAAGTAAAACGGAAGATAATATTCACGGAGGTACAGTAAAAGGGGTTGTAGCTTGGGCCGAATGGACGTAACGAAGAACCTTATGTAATGCCTGCAGTGCATCGCGTGAGGTGCACTGACTGCACTACTTCTCCCTATGGGGATAAGGAAGAGGAACTATGTGGGTAGTTTTAGAGAAAGGGGAAAAACTCTTTTGTATTGTGAGGTTCAAGAGAAATGTCAAAAGAGAGACTGATTCTTTATTATTCTCGAAAGGTGTCAATAAACCAAAAAGCGGAAGGAAAGGTAGCGGGCGACCTGAGGGCCCCCCGCTGAGTCCATACAGAATTTGTGTTTTCTGACAAGCATAAAAATACGTACAATATTCGTTACAGGGTATTTAAAAGGCAAATATATTGGACATATCGGCGGAAAGGCCGTACAATGATGCATAAGATGAGGTACATTAAGAATCTGAAATAATGACAGGTAATATACATGACGTGATTAATGTACATATGAAGGGAGAAACACAAGAAAGGAGAGGCGATTTGACGCCCTCACAGTATATGGAATACTTCAACAGCTTTCTGGTCTGTCTTCACAGCTCATGACGTTTCTCTTGCTCTGTCTCATTCTTTTGTTTGTGAAAAAAGAAAAATAAGCTGGATAACTCATCCATTTCTGGTTTAGATCTTGAATTATGGCAATTTTATTGTTTTGCTTTTAGGGCGACGGAAATTATTTATCACAAACAACGGACTCATGTTTTCCACTACAGATAATTCAGTCTCAAGGCTTCCTGTGGTAACGTTCCCGACATCTGCATTTGAGATAAATGTGTTCTTTACAAGATTTGTCTAAGTAATCAAAAACAAGTTTTCGTTTTTTTTTTTTTTTTTTTGTCTTGTGATTTTAAGTATGAAACTTTTCTATTCTGTGGCTCTTAGGCATTTGAAAAATCAGCTTAACTGAAAACATTTAATTCTGTTCTAGAACACAGATTATTACATAATAACCGTGTGACAACATAGATTTTTGTTCTCTCATTCCTTTGTTAATCTAAGCTGAAAAACTGCTACTGCTTATAGTGTATAAAGATATCTTAGTCTATATAAAATGTATTTCTGTTTCACATTATGTTAAAAAAAAACATATTAAAAACCTGAAACGGAAGTATTCACCACTTGGCGATATGCACGTCACTGGGCTGATTCAGGTGCTACAGTCTTAAACTATAACTGTTAAACTAGATTTTTCAACTTTTATCGTCGAGAATGGATTCATTTGAAATATCGATAGTCCACAAGGAAACTAGCTGACAAAAGTTTTGCCTTAAAAGACAATTATGAGTTAAACATAGATATTAGATCATAATACAGAAAAAAATAAAAGACAAAAGGAGTTCACGAATGGCAAGACATTCACAAGACCTGCATCGCATAATGAATGTGTAAGAAAGGTCCGAGGGCTCTTTCTCATCACAGTTACAAATCTTCACAGTTACAAATGATGGGGTCTGGTAACATGCGAGGTAACGGAATATTGTGGGGGGAAGGGCCAATGGGAATCTGTCCCAAAGACTATGCCTGAAAAGACAGAAAGAAGAAAGAATGAAAGAAAGGGAAGCGACATTTACGTCAGGGTAACCAGGGCGATGTACCATGGTCTCCCGACATACGCACTTCCTAAATAAACAACACACGGTCTACTTCTATTCTATCACGTTCTGAAAGGCTCTTCGACTTAAAAGCCGAAGCGCTATAAGGTTACACCTGAGTCTGACGCATTTGGTGTTTATCCGTACTGTGGTTCTTAGAAAAGCTGTTTACTTCGGGGTTACGCAATGTTTTTTGTTGTGCATTCTTTCATTTCTCATGTGAATTTTTTTTTTTTTCGGTTTCTTGAACAGCGAAATCAGGTTTAACTGTTGTTATTTTTTTAGTATTATTGTTCTAAGGTCTGTACCATTACGAAGTAAAACTGGACGTAATTGCAACACTTTTTCTTATTATTTACTTATACGAAGACTGTTATACTAGGCTCCTCTGTTTGAGACTAAGTTCAGCGCCAGGCCATATGAATAAAATAGATACAGGAAAATAAGAGACGACTCTGCCAGAAATTACTAAAAAGAGACGACAAAACGACGACGGTAGTAATATACGGTATTGAGGCGAAAATCTTTTGTAATTACTGCCTTTGAACGTCCTTCTTATGGTCACCTTAGGCATGAGATTGTTAGTGGAGAAAACTGGCAAAGATTCAGAGGTCTTTACGAAAGTTATCACGCTATTTTACTTAATTCATCTTATCTGGAAGAATGAAAATTTTTTTTAATCATTCAGTTAATTGTGATACCCCCCAAAACGTAATCAATCTATTTTCTTTAAAGTAACCTGTCTTTGACCGTCATTTTTAGGAAAGGGTCCGACTCAGAGTCCGGATTATTCGAAATAATTCTGTTATACACTGAAATAAAAGCAGACAAAGGTATAACTTTTCCTGCCAACGCCACAGATCTTTAGAACCTACAGAATAAATTACAAAGAAAAAATCGAGAAATATTGCATCCTTACATGGTTATGGAATATAGTAAAAGATGTCATATCTGGATAATGACAACCACCTTGATTTTGCAAATAAGACATCATGCAATTTTACCGGAAAGGAAAAGAAGAATCTAGGCAGGACCTAGAAGCTCTGATGTCATGTATTTGGTACTTGCAAAAATTAAGAATGTTTTTGTTGCACGAATAAAAAAAAATTACATTTAATCCGAACATGAAAGATTCGCAACTATTTTAAACGCAGCTGTTTTTTTTTCGGCTTTAACAACCTGTGTAGGCTAACATCCCAACTGCATTTTTTATTAGAACTAACCTCTTACAGAAGAACCGAGGATGAAGACTGCTACACTAGCGATGAATGTACCGAGAAAATTCGGCAACCTGTTCCAATACTTCTGCAAACTATCGCTGTATTTACTAGCCCAAGTTACTGCCATGGGGTCCGTAAATTCTGTCTTTTTCAGTTGTGGTGATTCCATTGTTTCCGTTACTGAATCTGTTGACGTCATTTTCGATGTTCGTTTCTAAATTTGACCCCAAACAAATCCTACATCCGGATAACAAATATTGGACCCCAGCCTTCTGACACTACAGATCGCGGGAAATGGAAGGAAGACTTGTCGAGGAGTTCTCTTATATTTGGCCTTCCCTAGTTTACCTGAAGCTTATCGTGATAAATAATAGCCTTTACTATCAGTACATTTTCTTTTTAATTCGTTCACCCGCCTGTCACATATTTATCGACCTGAAGATCTGAAGATATAGATAAACATCAGATATCGTTCGGCAGACGAACCTTGAACCTGGAAAAAATTGTTATAAGAGTGCAATTAATGCCGCTTAATGTACTTCAGTAAGAATTATTTTAGCTGAGACGATTTCGATTAGTGCCTACCACGGAGCTCATTTTTATATAATTATTATTAGAGAAGACCGTATCAGTAACTGCAATAACAGTAGTAAGAGTTTTGCTACATAGGCTACATGGTGCTTTATCAACAGAACTCTTGACAGTTTCATAGGAAAGAGAGGGACTCGAACAAAAATGAGAGATCAGTAGGGACAGTTAATGGATAGAAGCATGAATAATCAATATATGAGTAAAAATTCTTTCTCGTCAATTCCAAACAAAAAGAAGAAACAAGGAGAGTTGGAAGCGGCATTCTGAGATCTATTCTTTTCATGTATACTTTATTAGTAGATGCAGTTATTGTGGTATTATGATTATTAATGCTACAATGTACTACACTTTATCATGAAAACTGGGTCTATGTGGAGTCTGTAACAAACATTGGCGTAAAGAACGAAGCTTCGATATTTCGCGTTTCGTCAGGGTAGAACTTTACTTCTAGTCAACAAATTTCTGATACCTTAATGAGAGAGTGAATATTAGAAGTCAGTCAGATCCGTTCATTTTCATATTAAAAATTATGGTGAAATATTTATTTCTAAAAATAAATCTTATTTTAGCCTTCGCAATATTTCCCCAGTTGTCATAGTATAAATAATGTCATTTTAGCACTCTGTTTCTTTTAAAGGTAAAATGTAAAGTTCCCCTATTAACGTTTCCTGATTAAGATGTGCTATTTTCTTAATGATTCATATTATTGAGCAATATGTTATCTTGGTAAGATGTTAGTTTAACTAATTAATATAATCATGACGCTTTCTTAGAAATTTTATATATATTTGTTCACGAAATTTCCAAAAGTTATTACGCTGTTCTCAAAGTTTTGAGATCGTGTAATATTGTAGCCCTCTGTAGTGTAGACAGAGCCTATAAATACGAGCCGCAGCGCTTCCAGGTTTCTCATTGGCGTATAACAGACGCCATGTTTGTTTACATTTAGTGCAAGGAGTGCAGCGCTCCGAACGGACGTTGGGCATAACTATTAACTTGATGGGCAGTATGGCATGTGGGACCATGGATCCATACCTGTCGAGCACTGTAGACAGTAAATTTAAATTGATACACATATTTTCGATGTTATGATGTTTTGAAAAGACAGACATACATTACAGTACTTTAGTATGGAACAGACAATATTTGAATGCATGGCAGGGCCAGTAAGGCAGCCTCACCATCTCTCATACTGCATTTTCCTGGACTAAAGAGTATTCACAGCCAAAATACTGTTGCTCTTTCAATACACACTCTGCAATATTAATGAAAATATGCATGTGTGCAATGACACTTATTTAAACAGCTACAAAGACAGTTCATACAACATCATGCAATGGCAGTCAACCTCCTCAGCTGACAGCTTACACCTGTCAAAATTATGGCTACAGAAATGGGTTAAACCTTCAACTCTTAAATGCAATTTATTTTATATTATTATTTTCTGAGATAAATTCAGCATTCTTGGATTTTTTAACTATTATTAAAAAACTTCAATATTTCATTAAAATATATACAACAATAATCCAATTATGTACAGTTGTTATTCTTTTGCCATTTTTTTTACAATCGCAATCATGTACAATTATATAAAAAATAGTACAATAATTAGCCCAGCAGATATAAATATTTCAACAATATAGCTCTACTGCAAGGCGGATGCACTATGGCATTATATACTATAACACAGACATCGATGACAAGATGTAGCCTACATAATGTAGGACATACTATGTCATATTAGATAGGCCTATTGAAATATACACCTGAAAGCCACCTGGAAATTGTGAAATAGAACGGTCAGATCTCAATCTGTAGAGTACTGACTGGGTCAATAAATTTATTATTTATGTATACATCCTATGTTGACTGAAATTATGATCATACATAAATAAACCCACGTAACAGTGGTAATTGAGAAAAAAATACATTATGTAGGCCTACAATATAAACAACCACAAGTGCATGGGCACTATGAAGGCTGAAATATCTTTGGTTTCCTGTTCTTTTTGTTGCTTTGAGTAAGCATTTTTCTGGTCTCGAATTTGAAATAGTAGTAGAGCCTGCAGCGAAGACAGAGTCGGATGATGGATTTCAGGAGACTTTCGTCTTGAAGAGATGGACAGAACACAACCTGCTTAGAAGGTACCTGTTTCTCAACTTTGCCCAGCAGTTGAGACAGGATGCTGCTGCTGACAAGCAGACTAGGGATCTGCTTTTCAAACACCGTTTCCACACAAGTGAGGAACTCTGATAAACAATCAGAAGGCATGCACAGGGAACCAAAAGCTGAATCAAACATATTACAATGGTCGTACACTTTGCAGTGGCAATGTAGCTGTGATTCTTGTACAACGTCACGATCGCGCTCCCAGCAGTTTCCACATACCAAGCTCGGTGCAGCTGTCAAACGTCACTGACTGCCCGCGTCCGTCGGGAGCGCTGCATACCCATAAACAAATCCTGGCTGACACCTTGTGCGGCAGCTCGTACTTATAAGCTCTGGTGCAATATATACTAGTAATAGTAGCCTATATATGAAAACTGATCATGTTCACAAATGTCACACACACACACACACACACACACACACACACACACACACACACACACATATATATATATATATATATATATATATATATATATATATATATATATATATATATATATATATATACAGTATATATGTATATATACATTTATATAATTTATACATATGAGTCTCAAGTGGCCAGTCAACCTGTAGAGACACCTCATGTAATCACTTCAAGCGTACTTTAGTAAAAAAGACACAAGGATTTCAGTGTTTTTGCTTTGTGAGTGTTGGGAAGAATTCAATGATCACTAAAGGGCCACTGTCTTTGCCTTCTGCAATATATTGTTGCACAAGTAGTGAAGTAACCATTATATTATGTGTGTAAAAATAGTTTAAATCAAACACTTTATATAAAGGCACTGGCCACGGGTACTTTAGAACTTAATTACACACACACACATACACACACACACACACACACACACACACACACACACACACATATATATATATATATATATATATATATATATATATATATATATATATATATCTAATCCACGTCAGAAGGTTTAGTGATATTCTCATGGACGCGTTGGTTCAAATTAACCAAAAAGAATGTTGAAAAACAAATATACTACCCGTATACAATGCCCAGTCAAAATTCCACAATTAGCATTTGGGAGGGTGCTGTTTCACACACATGCATCTGACGTCAGCTCTCCTCTAACGCAGGCCTATGCCCCTCCTTGATCGTCATGACACTGTAACTAATACTTTCTTCTTTCCAGACTTTCTAAACTGATCTTCTCATATTTCTTCTCATTTGGGTCATCTGATCACAGTCTTATTGCTTTTCCCTATATTTTTGCCTCTCCTCAACATTTGATTCCACACATGGCCAGCTAAAGTATTTGAAGAATTCCTGGCAAGCTGAAATACCTGATTTGATTATCCACTGGAAGATTGTAGCTGTGATACGTTGGAGAGTAAACCTTCTTCATAATAATCCAAGACTTTATTGGTATAAGTCAAATATACAGTAGAGCCATGAACGTAAGCTAATGCTCCAAACTCCAAAGGAATACTGCCCTTTAGGTTTAACAGTAAGGTTTAACTTTATGTAAGATAATTATCATAACAGCTATTTACATAAATAAATAGTTAGGTAGTAAAGGATGCTAAACAATTATATCTTAAACTGCTTAACGAGCAACAACTCGTTACATCTCCCCTTCTTCCAAAAGAAGTTTGCATGTACAGTAAATTAGTTTAATAATCAATAAAATAAATATATATAAATACAAATGCTGAAAACAGTCATTAATATACAAATAAACTTTAATGTACATGTACTATCAATAATCATCTATGCCATAACGTTTAGGTTTACTCTTGAAGCGTGTTGAACGTCTATTTTGGATTTCAGGCTCGGATGTCTTAAGAACATCGTCCTCCAAATAGGCTTCTTTAACGACAAGTGGCTCACAGGCATCTTCGCTTCTCAGCTCAGGTTTACTCTTTTCTTTCTGTTGTGGACTGCAGCTCCGTATCAAACTCTGCCGTCCAATTGCTCGTCAGTATCAACCTCAGTGTTCTCCAAGTCATCCGAACATCTCTCTCCTGTAGCCAATAACTGCCGTCGATTTCTTCTATACTCTCTATTTCCCACCTTGACTTTGTAAGATCTAGGAACGACTTCTCCCATGCAAAGCGCAGGAGTCCATATCTTACTACCTGGTAGTCTGAGGCGTACCACCTCTCCTGCGGGTATAGGCTTCAATGCACGTGTCCCTCTGTTATAGTAATGGGCCTGCTTGTCCTTTTTTTCCAAGATAACTAAAGAATCTTGCTGTGTAGGATATCTAGGCTTTAGTAATGATGACATGCAGGGCATGATAGTTTTACAACGTCTACCCATAAGTCTTTGGGCTGGGCTAGTCAACATGCCTTCTGTTGCCGTGTTATTCCAATTAAGTAAAGCCAAAAACTCTGATTCTCCAGTCAGTTTACACTTTGTGAACATTTTCTTTACTATTTTCACGGCATTCTCAGCCTTTCCATTTGATTGTGCATACCTTGGACTAGAAGTAATGTGTTCAAAAGACCATGTCTTTGCAAAAGAACGGAATTCTGGTGTGATAAACTGTGGCCCATTATCTGTTACTAACTGGTCCGGTATTCCATGACGAGAAAATATAATTTGTAGTTTTCTAACGATGGCAGCAGATGTCGTATTATTTACTCTTGATACTTCAAGAAAACTGCTAAAATAATCAGCTACTATAAGGAGTATCCGATTATCAATATAACATAGATCAGCTCCTACTTTTGACCATGGACGAAGGGCAAACTCATGACTTTTCATCGGTTCTTTAGGAGGAAGGTCTCTAACTGACAAACAAGCATCACACTGTTGAACCAATGCTTTCAGATCCGAGGACATTCCTGGCCAGAACAGCGCTCCTCTCATCCTTCTTAGACAACCCTCCACTCCAATGTGTCCTTGATGTGCAATGTCCAACATCTGTTTCCTGAGACTCTTAGGAACAATTAAACGATTTCCTTTGAACACTAAACCATCTTCAGTATGCAGTTCATCTCTATAATTATAAAAAGCTCTAGCACGCTCAGGAGCTTTATTTCTAGCATCTGGCCATCCTTCTCTGATCATTTTTGCAACTGCTTGAAGATTACTGTCACTTCCACTGTGAGCTTTTATCTCTTGCAATCTGTCATCTGTGATCATCAAGGTATCTCCGATCAGTGTTGTAGCCTCATTTTTTACAGTTTCAAGGTAATTTACAAATACAGAATTTTCAGAGCAATTAGGCAAGAACGCACGGCTTAATGTGCCAGCAAAGTACATGTGTTTTCCTTTGACATACTTAACCTCCAAAGCATAATACTGCAGATGTAGCAACATCCTCTGAAGCCTAGCTGGGGCTGCTGCTAACGGTTTCTTGAAATTAACTCCAGTGGTTGGTGGTCAAAATGCACCGTGACCTTGTCCCGTCCATATACATAATGGTGAAACCTTTCACATGCAAAAACAATAGCTAGACATTCCTTTTCAATTTGTGCATAACGCTGCTCTGCCTCTGACAAACTTCTGGATGCAAAAGCCACGGGCTAACCATTCTGCAAAAGGGCTGCTCCAACTCCATACTGGGATGCATCACACTGAATAGTAACCTCTGAAATTAAACTATAATAACGTAGAACAGGTGTTTTACTGGCTGCCTCTTTAACAGCTTTGAAAGCTTTTTCTTGAACATCCTGCCACACAAATTCAGAGTTCTTGTGCAGAAGATCCCTCAGAGGAGCGGTCAGTTCAGCTAATTTAGGCAGAAATTTAGCTAGGTATTGCACCATTCCAAGAAATCTTCGTACCCCTGCAACATCTTTAGGTGCTGGCATCTCCACTAAAGCGTTCACTTTCTCAGGTCCTGGTTTTAATCCTTTGTCTGTTGCTACATGACCCATAAATGAAACTCCAAAGGAATACTGCCCTTTAGGTTTAACAGTAAGGTTTAACTTTATGTAAGATAATTATCATAACAGCTATTTACATAAATAAATAGTTAGGTAGTAAAGGATGCTAAACAATTATATCTTAAACTGCTTAACGAGCAACAACTCGTTACAGTAGCCTTTTTAATTGACGCCCTGGCACCATGGAAGTCAACTTTGTTGATATTTGAGATCGGTTTTTGAGAAGCATATTCCATCTTCTTTTAAAAAATTTTCACCATTTAAACCCTTTGGAAATCTGATGGTCTGATCTCATCCCCTGCTGAAAACTTTTGGTCTTTTACGAAAAGATAATCAGAAGTATCTGTAAGTCCAAAGCTCTTCAATTTTCCCATCTGATGGATCTATAGTCTGCTCTTTACTTACTGAAAAGGGCATTCTCCTTGGCTTTTTCAATGAATCATCATCCAGGTTTATTTTTGAAGGTCCATATATCGAGCCTTATGTGGTCCATCTAGAAGGCTCTAATAGTCGCTAGTTTCAGTGTATAGTTTCAGAGTATAGGTTCAGTGTACAGGTCATTTGTGACTTTGAATAAATACGTCTTCAGTTTAATACAATCAGGCATCGTACAGGATAGTCCGGGTGCCGTGTATTCGGATCATGTTTTCCAACTCTATTTGCACCAAGACTCCACTAAAAAATTAATGTTATATTTCTGCTCTATATTAATTATTTTTATGTCCTGTGTTCCAGTATCTCAATAGTTTTTCTCTTACTGACTGAATCTTGAAAAGGCGGTATTTATATACAGATGTTCTCCATGGTTAGTTGTATTTCTAAATTATTATTATTATTATTATTACATTAAAGTGGTTTAACCAGACCATTGAGCTTACTTTCAGTTCTCATAGGGCTGGCTGCCTTTTCTTTGTACCTCTGGCATGTGTCCTGGTATGCGAGAATCTTTGGGCATATGTCCTGCTTATTTATCAATTTTTGTAATGAAGCATTGCTTTGCTTGATATCTGTCAAAGATGTTGTAACGCCTACTGGGTACAAGTAGCTTATCGTCACCCTGACATAATGTTCTCGATAGATTTCACAAATAGCTTATTTTCTTTTTAAATTTTACTATTTGCATAGTGTGTTCCTCTGATTTTGATAATAACTTCCAGTTTTTCATTCGTCCTACGTACTGAATAACCGAATGGTTCCAATGCCAGGTCCTGAGACCAAACTTTCATATATCAATCATTCGTCCTACTGAATTTTTCAGTGACCCTCTCCGTCGCGTTACTTTTAGTTACCACTCTCAGATGTGACCGCAATCACGTCAGGTTTATCTACGGCCATTGGCGTGCCCCCTTCTTCACAAGCCTCACGTAAAGCTGTTATCTATGAGTTCTTTTATTATATGTTTTTGTCCTCACAATACTTTTTCAGCCTTTTCACTGTGATATCACCACCGCTGGTTCCAAACTATACGTATAACCAGAGTTCCATAATCTTACATATTATAAAAACAGCGCAGGTCACTGTTCTCATAAGTACTTGTTAATGCTACACCGATTTACCGTCTTAACTACACCCAGTGACTACTACTACTGCATTCTCTGAATTAATTTTCCTCTGGATTTTTTTTTTCTACTTCCTTCTAAATGCCATCATTCTCCCTTTTTAATTTTCAATTACAGACCAAAAAGTCGGTAAATCTTTCTATAGCTTTCCCGACTCCCAGAGCTCGAATTCTACACGTTTGTCATCCTATTGCTTTAACTTGCGCTTACTTGAAAGCCTGGCGTCCAACTCTTTTCTTTGCAGTCAGCAGGAGAGTTCTTTAGGCAACCTCTAATGGGGACCTTCTTTCCTATCTCTCACTTGTTTGGTCATCTTTAGCACAGGGATGGGTTGACCAAATTTCATGACTTATGGTTTTGCCTATTAACTCCATAGAATAACTTCTAGCGTTTTGTTAACCAATTTATATATATTGTTGTTGACAGCATTACATCTGCCCACTTTCCAATATCTTGTGGGTAGTGTTCTGTGTTATGTTCTAATTTAATTTTTTTGAGCATCGACAAACCTCAGTCTAAATCATATCTAGGGATATAACATTTCATAGTTCTTCTTCCTTCCCCTGCAAGCACTCGTCTGACGATTGCTGCTAGTCTCATATTGCTCTTTCTTCATCTAGCAACTCTTATCTTGCGAACATTTCCGAATGGGGTCCTCGTAATTTAATCAACTTTGATTTTTTCAAGTCCCATCTCTGCCAGTCTCTCTGTTTTACCTCTCATCTCATTCTTGATTTTTCTTTTTTTTTTTTCAACTGACATTTTGTAAAACCTCACTTCTTAGGACATACTAGGTATCAAAGTTGCTGCAGACCTGTCGTGGGAGAGATTGCATAGCTTTGATTGATAAATCTGTTACTAAATATTAAAGGCATTGTGAAGATGAGGGTTCTTTTTTCATCCACACAAACACACACACACACACACACACATATATATATCTTCGTTTTTAACGTGCATTTTTTTCCCATTATTATATAGGGTAAGCACGATGCCTTCTTTTGAAGGACTTGGATTTGGCGGTGGGGTAGGCCGTAGCCTCGATCGGCTGCCCTGCCTGACATCGCTTAGACCCTGGTAGCGAATGTGTACATGTTACCAAATCCCCAGCTCCCTTTCTCCCAGCAACGAGGAGAACTGGGCGAGTAGGTTGACAGTTCGAGACGTGTGAGGTGTCTGAGGTGTCTGTTATGTTTTATTACCAAGGTGTTGGGTCCTTTGTTTATGTGTGTCTATAGTCTGTAACACCCAGATTTAAGGAATTAAAAAAAGAGAAAGAGAAGGAGTTTGGAGGTACAGGTTGATTAACGACAAAATAATGGTAAGCCTAGAGTCTAATAGAGTGGTAGACTATAGGAAACGGGTTTATAAACTTGAATACGGATCACTCTTGTTAAGAAAAGTGAATATAACCTAGAATTTTTGACCGGTCGGCTCCCGGGGAAATTTGACCCCCAGGGGCGCCATGAGAACCACTGTTTTAAGTCTGGAGTGGCTTTGTTTATGTTGCTGTATTAGTCTTCTACCATTTACTTTCAGCAAACCGAGTTGATTACATACGTAATCCCACACACGGATACAACACATCCATGACCGGTCGGCTGCGGGGATTGAATCGCCATAGACTATATATAGTCTGATATATACCAATATATATATATATATATACACATATATATATATATATATATATATATATATATATATATATATATATATATATTTATATATGTATATATATATATATATATATATATATATATATATATATATATATATATATATATATATATATATATATATGTGTGTGTGTGTGTGTGTGTGTGTGTGTGTGTGTGTGTAGAGAGAGAGAGAGAGAGAGAGAGAGGGAGAAATATAATTTTAATTTGAGATTGATAATTCTCGGATTGTCAAACAGGAAGAAAATACATAACATGGACACACCCAACAAACAACTGGAAACTGCCATATCATGTTAATCTCTTTACCAAACTCGCTGCACATTTCTGTCTTGACCAAAAAGCTGTTTACGAAATCCTTATCAAAGACACCGAGTGATATAATGCTGAAGATTAACGTCACACAGTAGTTGCTAAGCACGCTGCTTCTATTTCACAGTGATATTATTATGACTGGTGATTGTATCCACGTTATGTAAAGTGCAGCAATGAAAGATTTTCGTCAAAGTTACCGAGAGTTACTTTATTATTCGTAACACATTTTCCCAATTCGTAGATGACCCATTTATATTACTGTTCTTACTAGAATGGCCATGGCTATTAATTGCAACTATAGAATGTTAGAGTTATAAGGCATCTATCTCACTTCTCGAACCTACGCGGAAAGAAAGCACTTCTGTTTCATTTTAAGCCCTGTGATTGGTAAACCGAAGTAG
>NC_089750.1:30760052-30940052 GCF_040412425.1 Macrobrachium rosenbergii | reverse complement strand
TAATTCAACTCTAGAAGCGAGGAATTTTTCAATGATATTACAATTACCACTTAATAATCTGCCCATTTAGCAATGCGGCACCACTGGATAAAGAAGTGGAAGAAAACTGAAATCTTATTATATGGGGAGAATGTGCAAACTTATAAGAGAAACTAACATGCAAGAATGCGCCGGAGAGAAGGTAGATAGCGAAGGAGACCGTGGTTGCCCATAGCCAGTAGAAGCCCAGACCTTGAAGGCAGATATCGTCAAGGTTAAAGAGCCAGGGATTCTCCGAAGGAGAGATGGTAGTGCCATTTGGTACAGAAGCGTGCTTGGTCGTTGGATGATCGCCGAAAGCCTTCCTGTAGTATATCCAGAACAAGAACCATTCTCCTGTGGAAGAGAGCAACAGAAAGCTGATACAATGTCTTGTAATGCTAAAAGAAGGAGTATGTTTCTTTATGTTTGTATTAACTACTGTTAAGACTGTTAACACCATTGAGCTCTACATTTCACAGAATGTCCGTCTTTGTAGAGAAATAGGAGCCTGCAGTTTTGCACTTACAATGATTCCATCTGAGACATCTATTCGTTAGTGTAGACATCCATAGCATGAATACAATGAATACAGTACTGTTTATACCGCTAAGATCTTCTCCTTAGCAAAGATGCAACAGAGAAAGATGCTTTTCCGATTTTCACCAAGTATTTTTGTGATGAGGATGCCAGCCCGACAGTAGGTACCATTTTATGTGATCACCCAACTAGAGTTGCTTAACGTCACCGATCGGAAGACATGGGAATCATAAAGAGTCTGTGGTCGGTACACAAAAACATACACATACACCCACCTGAGCACACACACACACACACACACACACACACACACACACACACATATATATATATATATATATATATATATATATATATATATATATATATATATATATATATATATATATATATGGTGCGTGTGTGTACGTATGTGTACATTTACATAGTTCCTCGTCAATGGTAGGCAGTACCAGTAGTAATCTATTCTATTATGAAGAGTGAAATTATGTTATTTAACTTCATCAAAAGTTAAAGGTTGTTGAAATATAAAGACAGCTCTGAACTCGCCGAAGAACCATACTCTGCTCAGCCACCCTTTCCAAACTCTTCCACTGACGTCAGTCACTGGCGCCATAAATGTTGCTGCCGGAGAAAACGTCTTGCGCATCCATTAAAAGAGTTGGATTAACTTCCCTTCCGAAGGATTTGAAACGATAATAAGCAGGAAGAGCATTCACAAAGGCTTTCACATGCGCTCTTTTCCGTAGCAGAGTGAAAGCGAGAAAATATGATTATTTCTGAGAGCTTTAAGAACATGTCATCCAAAATACATGAGGGGGGAATAAACTAAAAGTTAGTTTCATGACTCACGTAACCCAGAATGGTTCAGAGAAGATCTTCCGACAGCGGATGAAATTTTCTTTGTTAGCAGGGGAAGGAAAACTGAATGAAGAGAATGAAGCCATAAAAAAGAAGCCACAAGTAAATTAATAAAATGATAAATATTATTTTATATTTTGTGTTAATAATATGCTTAGGAAGAAAATACGCAGTAACAAAAACAGAGAAAATAAAGTAAAAAAATGGCAGGGATTCATATAATTCAGGGTGGTGGGTGACCTTTCTTACGAGGGGGAGGCTGACAGGGAGAAATCGGGATGTGCTTAAAAATAACACGTAGGAGCAGTAATAATTTATTATCTTTGCGTTGTTGAGATAAACATTATGGACTGAATTTCGCATACAGGATGTTAGTAAACAAAAACAATAAACTCACTACACATACGAAACAAAGCATTCACTACCCATAGCAGGAAACGAAGCATTCAGCGGCCTAGATGACAGCAACAAATGAGTTCTAGAAGAGTCAGCCTGTAAGATCTGGCCAGAAGGTCGAACCTATAGGACCGTGAGAGGATTACTGAAAATCCTTATATCGAAACAGGACAAAGGATTACCGAAGTATACAACAACCTTTGGACAATATGGGGGCGTAGAAGATAGGTTATATAAACAGGATGTCACCAGACTGAAAAACATATCACAAAGATACTCTGAAGATGACAGCAGGGGCTATCGCAAGTTAAGAGAAGTATTTTGTAAATTATTCATATGTTAAAATATGCATATAACAAGAAGAAACTGAAACCCAAATTTCATTTAATAAGTCTTTTTCTTATATTAATCTGTATAACATTTTTATGGAGCATTTACTGGATATCATTTTAGTACCTTATATAAAACAACATGAAAATGAGTTACAACAGAACCAAAGAGATTACTGAGACAGCATTGTAAATTTAATGTAATTGTTCTGAAGATTCTTGTGTTTTCATTGCAGAATTACCCACGGTGTTTCCAGAGTGCCAAAAATATTTCCCAGCTATTAAGTCGGTTGCATACAAGTCAATTCAAACAAACGTGATGAAGGCTACATAAAAGTATATAATTATTCAGAATTAACGAAAATAAACAGTAATTAAGGTAAATGGAAAATGTTCTTTTGACTGTTGTCCATATTTGCAACTGAAAATCAAATGGAAAATATTGGAAAATGGAAGTTTGCCAAGAGTAATATTGAAATATTGTTTACAAGTAGGTTTTTATTTGCCAATAAAATTGATGAAGAATATCAAATATAAAAAAAAGAGGAGTTTTCTATTGCATTTTGCCTGCACCCCTAAATTAATTAATACGTAAGAGTAAATGAGCTTCGTGATTTATGGTATTATTTCCATTTAACTAAATGAAAGTTCCGACAAGTGTTGAAGGTTTGGAATTCTATTTTTAATTCCACGAATCAAATCTTGGAAAGATGAGTATTTTTATCATTGGCTTTTTCAGAAAATTCATTAAAAATATTGATAAAAGAGATAAATATGCGTATACGAATATATACGAATATATATATATATATATATATATATATATATATATATATATATATATATATATATATATATATATATATGTACATGTTCTGCTACAACTCTGACTGGGGAAATGGAATCGACTAGAGCAAATCACAACACCGGAACCTCATAGCAATTCAGAATAGGGTCGGTACCTTTCCACGACCAGAGAAAGAAAAGTCACTTGATCTAACCTCTGACTGTGGATCCCATGATGAAGACGGTCATCGACACAATGAATCTTCTGAGATGAAGTGGCAGACGATTCCAGAGTCTGTCAGTGAAGTCACTCCATCCCTGCATCTTAGTAACCGCCATTCTTGCTACACTGTCCGAGACACTCTACTAAGCCTTGATTGAAGTTTCTTTTGAGTTGTGGTGTGTCAGTGAAGTCCCTTAATCATAACAGAATCGCTACAACTGAAGAAAACGGCTCTGAGACGTCAGTTTAACATTTCTAGATAAGTCTAAAGGCCTTCTTGAGACACGTTTACCCCGGGAAGTCCTGCAGCCTGCACTGAAGGATTTACAAAGATCGAGCTGAACTTTGAGTGAAGCGTAGCCGTTCCATCCTGTTCGCGCGTAACACTCACCAAAAGATATTCAAGTTGCCTACGTCACTCATGACTCATTGTGTTCGCTCAGTTACGTTACAGGTGACCCCTTCGCTAATTGTTTACCAGTGAAAGTCTTTTTCTAAAGAAAGTTGAAATGTCAGCATTAATTGAACGTCTTTATTAGCTTACCTTATTCACCTTACAACACCGCCCCGTGACGAAAAATATTAAAATAAAAATATCAATAGATACTTTACCTGTCTATCTATCTAATAATATTATGATGGGGCGAGCGGCAGTGGGAGAATGTTATCAAATCTGTTTTCTGAATATATATTAATGTGATTTTAAGAAATATATCTGAGATGAGGGTTATTTGTTTTTCAAATACCATTATACTCTGACCATACAACACTGTTACATAGCCTCTTAGGCTATAGATGTGCAAAATGAATAGAAGAGCTTATGTTTAACATCTTAATATTGAAATGAAATCTAACCATATAAAGACCATGGTTTTTAGATCTAATATGAAACAACACTTAGTTCTCCATTTGTTTAAAATTCCCAACAGCAAAAACAATTTGGAAAATTATTCCAATATTTGAGATGCTTGATAACAATTAATCTGGATTTTGTAATCCGAGAAATAAAATAATTTATGATTGATTGAAGTTTATGGTCAAATAACTGAAATTTTTTGTTAAATGTACAAAACTGATATTTTAGACATTTTGTCTATAATCATGTAGCTATTTTCTAAGCATTCATTAGAAGTTGTTGGTGCAGTTGACGGTAAGACTGTCAACAGCTTAAGCTTTCACATCAAGAAAACTAAAACTATTGTGATTTCTCAGAGGCTCAGATTTTGGCTTTTAGACATTTCATCGTGGTTTTCCTGTGCTTTATCTTCCACAGATTTCCACTCATCCTCAGCCTCCCTTCTCATTGTTCTCAGACAAGCAGGTCTGGATCCTCCAACCCTTCTCGTGCACACAGGAGTGTCACGTATCCTACTATTCTCCTCACAGGGACTGCGCGGATATTTCCAAGCCATCGCCATTTCTCTTTCATTCATGTTATCTCGTTTACGTTTGGAATTTGGAACAACCGTAATTTTCCTCATGGTGTAATTTCTCCCTCTGTCCTGCTATCTGACTAATTTTATTCTTCTTAAAGCCGTATTCTCAAAACATCTCATTCTTTTAGATATATTTTCGCTGCTAAGCCGCAACTGGTGTCCGTTAGCAATACAGATCTTAATACGAATAATCTCACTTTCGTGTGCGAGATTAGTTTTTTTTTTTATCTTATTCAACCGGATCCATTGTTTGATTTGCCTTATGTAGACTTTTACTTTATTCCAACTCAAAAGGGCCTGTCTTAACTATAATTGCTTCTGAATCATTTAAATCCTTTAAATATTTAGAAATGAATATTCAAATGATTCACCCTCTTTAGTCTTTTCTTCATATAATGTTATTTCGTCCCCGTATGCACACTCTCTCCTCATTGCTATTTTTCTTTTATTACTTTCGAGTCCCGTCTCTCGAGATACATTAACACATTATCTGCATATTCTAAGTCTGTTAATTTTCTATCTTTACTCCAATCGAAACGATCTCTTCAATCTTCGAGCTGCTTTTATACATTTTAAAGTCAATAAGCAGGGAAAAGAGCAAAGGTAAAATAACATTCCTTGGTCGCGCCCCCCACCCCCTCCTCCTTACTGCAAATTCACTTGACACGACTCCATCAAATAATAATATAATCATCATCATCATCATCATCATCATCATCATCGTCATCATCTTACTGTTACGCGATGGCGTTTTTCCACTGAGTTAAGTTACTGCGCTAAAAATCTCAATGGAAAGAGAAGTGATAATCCAGAAATCGAGGGAGAGCTTTGCTGGCTCCGATCAACCCTTGTGGTTTAAAGAGAAACTAAATCTTTTTCTCTTTTATTGATTTTCTTACAGGAGCGTATGCCACTCTAAAAGTATTTGAAGACGGAAGCATTTCGTTTCTAACACTAAAATTGTTATTATACCAAGAATGAGCTTAATCATTTGGTTTACCTATCAAAGCTGTTATATGTCATATGTTGTTGACCTTTGGTTGCGAATCTGTTCCTGGAATTTTATATAAGCTCCATCTACAATTTGTTGAATATCGCAGGACTGAAACCAGAAGTAAAATTTGCACATGATCTTGTTTGTCAGAAATGCTTACACGTGCATTCATGTACTCATGTAACCACTGAACAGTATTACTAAAGTAAATAAGCACATATTGGGACTGCCTGGCAATCTTCATCACTATATCAATTTATGTGTGTATTTTGATGAGATAAAACAAGTAAAAAATGAGCAGAAGTTTCTTCGGCGCAATCGAGTTTTCTGTACAGCGTATAATGCTGTATGAAACTCTCAGCCACGGCCCATGAAACTCTCAGCCGCGGCCCATGAAACTTTCAACCACAGCCCGGTGGTGGTCTGTGTTGTTGGCAGCTACAGCGGTGCCAGACGCACGGTCATGGCTTACTTTAAAGATTAAATAAAATAAAAACTCCTGAGACTAGAGGGCTGCGATTTGGTATGTTTGATTATTGGAGGGTGGATGATCAACATACCAATTTGCAGCCCTCTGGCCTCAGCAGTTTTTAAGATCTGATGGCGGACAGAAAAAGTGCGGACGGACAGACAAATAGTCGTCTCAATAGTTTTCTTTTACAGAAAACAGAAAACTAAAATATTGAATTGAATAAAGCACTTTATTCCACTTAATAAAAATGAAAGCCAAATGCAATTTGAAAAAAAATCGATGTGTTTTGTTATCTACCAACTCGTCATATCACAGGATGAGATGGTAGCTATTTATCGAGAGGTCAAGCTAGAACCGCCTCTAGTCGACCCACACAAATAGCTGGAATGAGAAAGGATTCGGTAAGGTCAGAGCCAGAGGCTGAATATCTACGACATTATTGTTGCCAGCTGAATCGCATCCGTTTCTCTCTCTGGCGTCATAAGCTTGGTATTCGAACCAGTCCACTGCAACCTTCCCTAAGTACCTCACCTCCCCTTTGATGTCTGACTTCAGCATATAATTATGTGGCTTTGTATTGTTTTAAGTCCGATCCTGATAGGCCTATGACTTCTTTTACGCTGCCTAACGAGACGTCACCATGACTGAACCTGAAACATCCTAAAATCACCTATTTTGCTTCAATACAATCGTTGTCACTTATTATTAAAGAATGTCATATACCAGTATCTCCTGTTCCTACAATGTGGTAAAAGGTAGTCTGTCTGGTGTATTAAGACTGATTTTCCTGGTGAAATTTGCAAGCGCAAGATAACAGCGACCAGACGACATTATAACAAAATCAGAGCTTACCGCAAAAATAAATAAAGGAATCATCAATGTTTTAGAATCAATTTGAGCCAGCTGACATAAAGTAATGCTTACTGACGGCTTCCATACTGACTGCAATGTTCACTGTGGTTATTGTTGTTATTGTCCTTTCTTCATTTATCTGCTCTCTTCTCTTCTATAAAACGCACGAAGCGTTTATATATAAATATATATATATATATATATATATATATATATATATATATATATATATATATATATATATATATATATATACTGTACATAAAACCATGTTCATACATCCTTCGTAATGTTTTTTGCTCTCTCTCTCTCTCTCTCTCTCTAATATACATCATACATACATATATATATATATATATATATATATATATATATATATATATATATATATATATATATACAGTATATATATATGTGTGTTTGTGTGTGTGTGTGTGTGTGTGTGTAATGCGTGTTTGTATTTCACTGACTATCTTCAGTCTCAATTTTATATTCAACTGAATAATGCGGCTATTTGATTCCAAAGAAACAAATTTACTTGAAAATGTTTTTAAAATTAAGTAACATGTATGATTTCACAATGAAAATAAATGTAAAACTGTAAACTTAACCTGAATTATTCAAATTCAAATTCAAAAAAGCTTATTGACATACATCAAATGGAGTGTAGCAGCATGCTGCTATGCCCACCAACGAAATTCAAAATAGATTCCAGGCAAAAATGTAGCAAAATAACCTGAATTATAGAAGAAGAGACAACATCGTGAGCTGGTTTGGAAATCTTTGATAAGAAATCAGATTCAAGGGCCACATGTCTGTTTATTATTTTTTTTATTTAATTTTTTTTCTTTGTCTATTACAGTCATCCTATCCGACTGGGTGGTTTTTATAGTGTGGGGTTATGGGTTGCATCCTGCCTCCTTAGGAGTCCCATCTATGTACTGTTTTTCTCTTCTGCATTAGTCCTGGCGCTACTTCGGCTTCTAGTTTCTCCGGGTTCCCTTTCAGGGATCTTGGGATCGTGCCTAGTGTTCCTATGATTATGGGTACAATTTCCACTGGCATATCCCATATCCTTATTTCGATTTTCAGGTCTTGATACTATCAATTTTTTCCTCTTTCTTTCTCATCTACTCTGGTGTCCCCATGGTATTGCCACATCAATGAGTGACTCTTTGCTCTTGATTTTGTCAATCAGAGTCAAGTCAGGTCTATTGGCACGTATCACCCTATGTGTTCTGATACCATAGTTCCAGAGGATCTTCGCCTGATCGTTTTCTATCACTCCCTCAGGTTGATGGACGAGTCGATATCGTTCTCGACTAGCACTTCGCTGGACCTGCGTTCGATGCTACGGCCGGCCAATGAAGAATTAGAGGAATTTATTTCTGGTGATAGAAATTCATTTCTCGCTATAATGTGGTTCGGATTCCACAATAAACTGTAGGTCCCGTTGCTAGGTAACCAGTTGGTTCTTAGCCACGTAAAATAAGTCTAATCCTTCGGGCCAGCCCTAGGAGAGCTGTTAATCAGCTCAGTAGTCTGGTTAAACTAAGGTATACTTAAGTACCACTTATTACTGCAAGCTAGCTGGTGTTTCTTACACAGGCTCCAGCGGAGGGCTTTGCTACTGAATCATAATTCTTTCTGTAATGGTTCTGTGCAAACGCCGGGCATTCGCTTGCTGTGTGGTTTATGGTCTCGTCTTTCATATTGCACTTCCTGCATATGGGTGGGATGTTATTTCCGTCTATTGTTCTTTGGACATATCTTGTTCTTAGGGCCTGATTTTGTGCCGCTGTTAACATTCCTTCTGTTTCCTTCTTGGGTTCTCCCCTCTGTAGCCATTGCCATGTTTCATTGCTGGCCAGTTCTTTAGTCTGTCTCATGTACTGTCCACGCATTGGCTTGCTGTGCCATTCCTCTGTTCTGTTTATCATTCTCCTGTCTCTGCATATTTCTGGGTCTTCGTCCGCTTTTATCAGTCCTTCTTTCCATGCACTCCTTAGCTACTCGATGTTGACGCAGTCCTCTATACTTAGTAGACCTCTCCCTCCTTCCTTTTATGTTATGTATAGTCTGTCTGTATTTGCTCTTGGGTGTAGTGCTTTGTGTACTATCATGTGTTTCCTAGTTTTCTGGTCTATGTTACGGAGTTCAGCCTCCGTCCACTCCACTACTCCTGCTCTGTATCTGATTACTTGTACTGCCCACGTGTTTATGGCATTCGTTATGTTTCTAGCGTTGAGGTTAACTATGAGTATCGCCTTAAGTCTCTCCAAATATTCTTTCCTGATCGTGTCCTTCACCTCTTGGTGTTTTATACCCTTTCCCTCTATTATTCTCTCAAATTAAAGGGGAAGTTTTTATTTATTTTTTGTAGATCTCACAAACTATTACTAAGGTCTATGGTCTTTTGAATGTTGTCTGGGCTTCAAAAGTTCCTATGGTTAAACGGTAACTTTTGGAGAGTGGACTTTTTATCGCTCTCTGTTTTACTCTGTTCTTTAACTCCTCGATTTCCATTTACCATTGATGTTTCGGCTAACAATATTCATCATAGCCTGTGGCTTCAAAATAAATTTAGTAGGCCATATAATATGTTGTGATTGCAATAAAATGCAATTCCATACTTAATGTTCATGTCAAACGGTAGTACGTGCTCGTCAGGACAGCACAGCTGAAGTCTAGTTACTCTTTTAGAAAGATAAACACAATATTCTGCTAAAACCTGGGTTGATTTATCCAGGAAACAAAAATAAATATTTAAAAAGCAAACACTGGAAGGACATCATGCAATGTTTTCAAAAAACCATTTATCGCTATTTGAGTGTTAGCGTTCCTTGATCGGGAGGTTTACATTTGTTAATAATAATTACTATATTTTAATTGTTATTTACCTCAGCAGTTCTAAAATATCCCTAGTTTCTACTTCTATACTTGTCAGTCAGTGTACGATTTTACTAAAAAAATTGATAAATGGATAAGGAAGTAGCTTGCAAAATATGATTTATTTTTAATTAAAGTGTCGAATACGTATAATCAAGTACGTTTTATTAAGGAAATATTGGACGTTGTAAAGATCCGCAACCCCAGAGTACCCATGTAAAGATTGGCTATCCTCAGAATGAACTTGTTAACATCAGCCACCGCCCAGTACTGAACACGGCGAAGGGACATTCCATTTGGCCGACAACAAACAGATGCACCGCCAGCATCAGAATGAGCTTGTTAACATCAGCCACCCCAAATATTAGCTTGTTAAGATAAACAACCCTCAGGTACTCTGGGGTTGCTGTTCTTTACAACGTCCGAAATATTTAACATTATATTATTTTTCCTTGGTTCTGCTCATGATGACACGGTGATAACATAAATGATGAGGTACTCAAGTTATGGAGAAGCTAATTGCATCGATAAAGATCAAGGCAATGAACCGAGCAACTGCTTACAAAACACTCCAGTCAACCATTATGATTTTTCTAACTAGGAAAACAAACACCACCGAGGATTCGGAAATTCTGCGCGTAAATTACGTGACAACACAATGTTTACGTTTTTTCACTGAGTCATACCGCATTGGAGAATATCCCGTTCTTTGCCCTTCTGTCAAAGAATGTCCCGTTCTTTGCCATTCTGTCAAATTACCACCATAAAAGAAGTGATTTGAGGATTGTTATGATGGTATAATAGGTTAATCAAATTAGAATTTCCCTGCAAACTGTCTATCAGGGTATTCGCACTTTCTAATATAACGTCCAATAATTTGAATGAGTTCTTTTACATTCGACTTCATGCTTTTGTAAGGGAATGAAGCTAGAGCCCGTAAAGATTTATAAACAACTAACAACAAAAGACCACCAGCTGCAACTGTGTACACCTGACTTTTGTGGAAGCGTCTTCCATGAAGTTTTAGTCCTCCTACTATGAAAACTTTTTCTCGTGAAGAGTTCAGCTCTTCTAGTTAAGAAACTCATTACCTGAAAAATTTCTAGATTAGTAAAAGTGCGTCTGCTAACGTGATCACCGTCAGAGAAACAAAACTCGGCTTTTTACGTAAGAGAAGCATTTGTGTAAGATTCCGAGTAGCCTACATGGTGAACGGTTGGTAGACCCTTTCTGGCACGTAGCAAATGACACTGCATTTTAGCTTTCCTCGTTTATTGTGCAGCCATCAGCAGAAAAAGAACTAATTCTATCACGGAAAACAGTATGATAATTCCTTTGACATTTCTTTTAAATGATAAATTATGCCTGGCGAAAGATTACGTATGAGAGATTGCATAAGATGAGATATGTATATAGACATTCGTATGTCACACACACACACACACACACACACACACACACACACACACACACACACACACACACACACATATATATATATATATATATATATATATATATATATATATATATATATATATATATATATAGTTCTATATCCAATGCAGCTTAAGACAGGCCAGGGATGAACTGGGATAAGTCAACGGTTATCTACAAGGTCAACGACCATCGGAAAAGAAATCTGCTAGAGACTGTTCATTCAGTGTTTTCTTCACCAGGAATGTTAATCTCCACCATGGATTATCCCTTGATCCTTAGTTCCTGTCTTTTTTGTTTAAAGAACATGCTGCCCAGGTTAACAAACTGTAACCCAGGCCCCACCTTCTGTTTTTGTATATAAATCTCTGTCAACTTCTTTTGTATTCAGTTTGAACTTGAAAATGTAGAATAACCTAAGAAAGTACTTGTTCAAAGCTCTTTGTTCTCACTCACTTTCCAACGTGGACTTAGTGATTCAAATAGCACACACACACACACACACACACACATTACAATATTCATATATATATATATATATATATATATATATATATATATATATATATATATATATATATATATATGTATGTATGTATATATGAATATATATATACATATATATATATATTTATATATCGCCATATATATATATATATATATATATATATTATATATATATATATATATATATATTAAACTTTAATACTAAAGCACAATTATACAGCATTTTACAAATAAATATTTGATAATGCTGTCATCACAAAACTTACCGCATGATGAAACTGAAAATAAAAACAAAAGTCAAAGTAACATTGCCCACGGAAAGATAGATCTAGCACGACAAATTTAAAATCTTGATATTTCAAGGCAAGAATGGTAGTCAAGGAAGGCAGTCAATAAAATAAGTGGACACAAGAAGCATTAACATACATTCACTCATACGGAAAAATGGAAACAATATTTAGTAGTAAAGTTACCGGGTGAATCATTTTCTAAAGGTGACAAAAATAAAGATGGCAGGGCAAAGATACTTTTACGAAGAACACGATAGTCATCTAAAATTTATACAAATAAAAAAGTTATTCAGTACCGAACTTGTATGCCCCCAAGGATGGCCCTACAGGGGGTGGGTGGGGGTTGGTTAATCCCCCTCAGTGCTGATGGTGAGTTGGTAAAAAAAAATGGACAGTATTTGTTGTTTAAAATTGTACGGAAAATTTCCATTCTGATGAATCCTCATATTATTTATTCATCACTCTGAAATTAACTGTTTTTGTTTTGTTTCTTCGTCCCCTTCCAGCTTGCCACTTTTTTCATTTTTTCAGATTAACAAACCGTGGTCTTTATTTTCTTTGCATTATAAAATACTCTGGAGAAAAAATATTGCTGTTGTATGAAAAATAAAAAAATAACCATAAAACGTGATTTGTATATATAACATTACCTATAGGACATATACTGTAACTAGTTCATTTTGGTCAAAATCAGATGGTCCTGAAGCCACCACTGTATGCCCCAAGTGTAGGTTTCAGTGAGGCAGTGAAGAGATGCAGTTATGTTACGGGAAAACGTCCTGTGATCAGATCAGACATGGAAGGCTTTTTAGTTGTCAGCAAGGAGGTTGGCTTTTGAACTTACTGAGGAGTATGGTTGTAAGTTCCCCAAAATGGTGGGTTCTTTCAAGCGCAGTTAATTCTGAAAGGCTGTCCCTAATCGTTTGACCCCAGTAAGTCGCCACAGAGCGATCACAAGTATAAGATTAAATAAAATGAGACTTAAAGCGATCTTTAAATATGACATAAGCCAACAACTTAAAATAAGTGATTGTTAGGATTATAAACAACTTAAAATAAAAAAAACAAAACTTTGTTGTCTATAATTGGGGATAAAAATAAACGCTAACGTTATACACAGTATTTTGGCCAAAGGTCAAGCTCTGAGACCTATAAGGTCATTCAACAATGAAAGAAAAATTGAGAGTAGAAAGGTTTGAAAGGTGTAACAGGAGGAAAACCTCAAAGCAGTTGCACTATGAAACAATAATTGTTAGGAGAAGGTGGAAAGTAAGACGGAAGAAAGCGAATATGAACGGAGGTACAGTGAAAGGAATGAAAGGGTTTGCAGCTAGGGGCCGAAGGGACGCTGCAAAGAACCTTAAGTAATGCCTACAGCGCACCGCTTGGGGTGCACTGAAAGTACTGCACCCATAACGGGGCTAACGTTAGTGAAAGAAGCGGCATTGTGCATAGGTTAACAAGGTTGTTCAGTTGCTTACCTGTGAAGCAATACAACTAACGGGTTGGAAATCCGTTCTTCCTGGGAGCGTCTTTGAGAAGTTCAATTTCAGCAGGAAAACTGATAAAATTAGAGCAAACTTGTAGGCTCTATTGACCAATGCAATAAAGCTTCAATAAGACGAAAGTTTTCAACTTCATCTCACAGACGTGAGCATGTCAGACTTCTTATGGGCTCGGATATAATAATTATAGATAAATTAAAGAAAAATAAATAAGAGACCAAGGTCAATATCACAATCACGCTTTCTAGTTTCTAAGATATGCTCTTGATTTCATGGGAAACCTTAGAACTCTCACTCTCTCTCTTTCACATGGTGCCTTTATATTTAAATCAGAGAATATGATTTTCAATTTCTAAGAGATGTGTGTTCAAGCATACATCTATGGATGGGTAGAAATGTGAGTAGATATAATAGCCTATATATGTATGTGTCTATATATGTAAATAGATATTGTAAAACATACATATGTAATATATAGTATATATATATATATATATATATATATTTATATATATATATATATATATATATATATATATATATATATAATATATATATATATATATATATATATAAAATTTCCTTCTTAATCTTTATACATACTTTTGGTCTGACTAGAATAGACAAAAGGTTACCCTAAGAAGACTGCTCCTATGTGCAGCGGAGCCAAAGGACTGCGAGAGAGGAACCGTCAGTCGAAACAGTAATGGTGCTTAAAAAGTGGAAAAAAAGGCAATTTTAGGTCTTTTTTTATGATGAAGCCCCAACCTTCTCTTTATTTTTCCTTTTCTTGTTCTCTTCGTTCTTGGGCTAGAAAGGGCGTTATGTTGCTCAGTTTATTTTATCGCATTTTGTTAAATGTAATAAACTAAGGCTTACCCAGATGCATATAGGATAATTATTATACCAAAATGATAAAGCAGCTGAAGAGGATACTTTACCTTCAAGTGGTTTACTTCAGTGTTTAAGTGTTTAACATGACGCCTAGTAGCCATAGATATTAATGAGTGTATGTAGAGATCTTGGGGATTACCCCTTGAAGCTTCATTCTGGGGGAAAATAGGTAAGATTAAATATTCTTTATTAGTCCGATCATTCAATAACAATCTATTTCTTTAAATTTTCTTTATTAGCTGCTGACAAGGCAATTAGTTCTACTGAATCCTCATCATGTGTTCATAAACAACTATCGCTGACAGAGAGCATGATGGCCATCTTCTGCATCTAAAGATAGCCTCAAACACTGATAAACGATTTTTATTTATTTGTGTAGCTCACATGAGAAGTCCTCGTTTTGGAAAGGGCGACAAGCAATCGCCTCTCCAAGTTTGTTTTTATATTACCCAGAACCCACTCATACACACAAAGTGGGTCCTGATATTCCCGAAGGTCACGAAAACATGGCAGACAGGATGTCTCGACAAGCTTATCGCTGTGAGTCCTTCATCACAACCCAAGGAGTTTCTGAACATCATTTTTACTCCTTTGTTAGGGACAACATATTAATTAGAATAGCAGTACTCATGTGTATAATCATTATTATTTAACTCGCGTTTCAGTTAGCAATAAGACTTGATTGTATTATATGTAATGTCACCTTGAAAACGAGTTGCTGGCCATTGTGCTTAGATAAAGATAAAATATTTTGAAGAGATAAAGAAACGTGATAAGAGATGGTTATCAGATCTTTATCGCTAACGGTTGCATAAACATCGAACTATAGAGGTAGAAAGGTCAAGATCACTATCAAACAGGAGACCCACAGGGCTCACTAATTTGTCTAAACGTAAGTCAAGACTTACCAAGCATGAGTCGCGCGAAAGTACATCCATTCGCAAACAAGCATTTCTTCTGCAAAGTCATTTCAACTATGCATGCATGTGTTTCACCTGAGGATCGGCACTGTACATATTTATAGGTAGGAATATATATATGTATGTGTATATATATATATATATATATATATATATATATATATATATATATATATATATATATATATATATATATAATATTATATATATATATATATATATATATATATATATATATAAACCATAAATGTCGTTTATCATCGAATCGCTATAAAATGAGGATAAATTTCACACAAAGGGAATCATATCTAATAAGTACATCTGCACTGGCCAGGATTCGAGCTTAAATCTTTACTTCCGATACAACGATAAACAGTCCACTTTGACCACTCGGTGAATCCTTGCCAGAACAGATACCATTATCAGTTATAATTCCTCCTAGGTGTAAGTTATTCCCAAGGTATAGTGAATTCGACATTAAACTATATTTGTAGCTTAATAGTTATTAATGTAAAATAAGGTCAGCCATGCAGAAGTGACAGAAGTTCATTTTATATTATGTTACATTATATATGTATATATATATAATATATATATAATGTATATATATATATATATATATATATATATATATATATATATATATATATATATATATATATATATATATATATACTGCTACGAATGTCCCTAGGATACTTACTTGATTCTGGGCGGCAACGAATGAATGCAGGGGGTTCCTTACATTATCAAGAAATCTTCTTTATTTATCACACACCTGACTCAATATTAGGGCAACTTTGTAGACAAACAAAGCAAGGGAGATTCTGTGGCTTAAGGCCATCTTCACGTCAGGGAAGATTACGTAAGCTCAAGGGTTCTCTTCACAAATTACATTTACATAAGAGAACACAGATCAGAAGAATGACTGATTACTGGGCAGGTAATAATAAGGGCCTGCTAAATGAATGAATCTTACACAGGATAGATATTCTACGCTGATGATGTCTTCATAACAGGAAACATCACAGAGGAGGTAGAAGGGGGTACTGCACATGGGATAGAGCCAAGTGGTTCCACAGCCAAAGCCTATCTGCAAGAAATGCAAGGTGGTTACTTGCAAGAATCATAAGATGCTCAAAGGGAACTGAGGGAATGCACAGATGGTGCCAAATAACTCAGTTCAACACTAAATGCATAATTACATTAACACTTAATGCTCCAACACAAATTACTGAAGGTGATCGCACAATGGAAGAGAAATTAAATCAGGGAAATAACAGGAATCATGAATGACTAAGGAACCTTATTCAGGTACATTACCTTCAAGATGATGATGTCCTCGTTCAATAGGGGTGTCAATACTGGAGGAGGGAATAAATGGCGGATGCCACTACAAATGTATACTGGTTCAAACCTCGGGGTCGAACACCTGGAGGGTACAAGGGACAGGCAAAGGACATCTGTCCTTGGTGGAGTTCTGAACGCTTCTCTCTCTCAATTGCCATTGTATCGTCTATTAATAACCTCAGAGATTATGCCTGGGCATCCAGATAGATGGCGCAAAAGGCCAATCTTTGTCACGTTTTCTATATAGACCACATGGCATCCAGTTAAACCTCGTAGAGGATTTACCATGGCGGGCGGAGCCAACTTTCTCTTTTTTTGGCTCCTCCTTTGCCTGTTGTCTGATGCCACCAAGAAGACATGAAGGTCACCTGGAAACAAGGCCTTAGGCAGCCATTTGGACAGAGAGAAGGGTTAAAGGGCTTAGCCATTTTGGAGAATGAGAGAGAGTTTACGAAGGGGGGAGTGGAAACCCACATTCTTTCTCAGTTATGTTATGGATGTAAAATTGGGTGAGGTTGCTTGGAAGGAAGTTCCATTCGTTGCACCTCCCCAACCAAGTTAGCATTCATACCCTAGATCAGATGAGAATGATTACCAGCAAGCAAACTCACTTAAAGACTTTACTGTACTGATCCCTCATTTCCCCTCGGTACCTTATAATTTAACTTAACTGCATAGCAATTAATTTCAAGAGGCAAAGCAACACTGACATTTAAGTTAACACAGAATAAATACTTGCTGCTAGAAATGACATGTTCTTAACACTAATTCCTATTACGTTAAGGCAGCGTTAATCAGAATGTTCTCACAATGTAATGGTATAGTTAAAACAATGAATTAATACTAGGTTTATTCTAGAGATACTTCATGCACTCTTAATAATAATCAATTATGAATTTTCCACACATGCAGTTAGTCTGCCTTGAAGAGGCATCACAATAAGGTAAACATGCACTTAGTTAGGTGTTTCCACAATATTTGAGCAATGGCTCAGTGCCATTCGGGCACCATAAACACAAGGACGCGAGTCTGAGACTCAAGATTTATTACAGAGATTCACAAAGAGAATAGATGACATGACAGATTCAGAGTAATCAATGATTGTTCATAAAAGACGATGATTAAATATGCCAAAATTACATTCCTTAGCCTATGGAAAACAGCTAGGTTCATTCTTAGACCAAGAAGGCTGCAAAGGTAGCCAGAGGGCACGACTCCTCCGGCAGGATCATTTGCCAACATCTACGATAACGGCACTGTGCACAGTTGGCACTCATATAATAATAACTAATGGTAATGGCATATCGTATTTTAAATGTACCATGCTGTGGTAAGCATGAAAGGGAAGTCATAGGACTTATGCAATTGGAATATCTGTCAATGGCATTCTCCATGGGCAGAGGGGATTAAAGTTAAATGGGGCGTTGGTATGGCATAAAATAAATGAGTAATAATCAAAAGAAAGGAAGGGAAATGTTAAAGGAAAACAATAAAGGATAGGGTTATAAGGGAAATAGGTGAAGGACCCTTGCATCCTCTTCTGGATAGAGTGCCAAAGTCTTCATAGGATAAAGGCATGACATTGTGCCAATTTGGCACGGGTGGCAGGAGAGCTTGGGGGCTCTCTTTAAGCTACCTGAAATTATCCACGCCCGTGGTATTTCCTCCACGGACCTCTCTTACCTTGATGGTTTGTCATGGTAGGGGAACCGGTGGAACCGAGCCCGGGGAGGGTATTTGAGTGCCACCTGTGTCAGCTTCTTTGACGGCTGACACAGGGGCCTTCTTTACAAGCTCTACCATGATCCGTTGCAGTTCCTTGAGTTCATCGGCCATTTGAGACATGGCAGAATCCTTACTCACTGTTGTGTCTGCGGCAGACTGAGACAGAGAGGAAGCAGTCATGGGGGGCATGAGAGGCTCGCAGGTAAGAGTGACCAGCTCAGGCGCAGGTTGTGAGGCCGCACCTTTGGGTGAGCTGCCATTGTGGTCAGAAGGGTCCATCTCTCCTACCAGCATTGGTAGTGGAGCCAAGCCGGGAGAAGAAAGGGGGCCCGGACTGGGACCTCTGGGAAGGAGATCGGGGACGTGCTCTGGCACTAGCACTAAGGCAGGGTGAGGCACTAACATTTGATTTGGAAATTGCTCGCCATTCAGGATGGACAGAGAGTGGCACTGCTCAGTGCACCCAAGTGACACTGGCAGAGATTGTGAATCAAGTGTGAGATCTCCTGGAGGGGGATCTATCTGGGGCCCTGGCACTGGCACTGGGGCAGGGGCCGAGCACCGGAATGAGATCGGGAATCAATCTTGATGGAGGGGGCCACTGCACATTGCACTCAGGTGGCACTGACAGTGGAAAGAATGCAGGCGTTGGAGGCTTACCCTTGCCTAATGAATGATTTGGGGGATTTGGGACCCTGGATTCCTGTAACTTAGATAGGGACTGGAAGTCCTGTCACAGAAGGATGTCATAACCTCCAGGAATGTGTCTAGTTACTGCAAGGTCGTAGATTTCAGATGTGTGTGGTCTCGTGACCCTCAACTTGACAGTATGAAGTATCATCTTAAAGTGATTGATACCTTCAATCGTGATGAGTTTGCGTCTGTTAATGGTAGCTCCACGGGAAATTTTGTCTTCCCGTATGAGAGACATAATTTTGTGCGCCAGAATCATCAAGTGCCTTGACCTGGCTGGTGGGGCACCTACCTCAGGGAAGTGCCACATATATGGGACCCTGGGCTGGAGTACCTAAGGATGTTGGGTTGGTGACTGCCAAGGCAAGGGCGGGCGTACTTATTATTATTAGGGCATTTTGCCCATTGGGCAAAGTGCCCATAGACTTTGCAAGCGGGGCAAGAAGTCCGGCTATAATCTTTACCCGGCACTGACCCATTGGAGGGAGCAGGCCCTTTACCCTTCATCCACAACCCAGGTGTGGCTTGTTGGGACGTTGTCCCGTTTGAGGATGTACAGTAGAGGGGTCTTCTGGCTGATTCTCAGCCTTCACTGTTCAGTGGGGTGCCCTATTCTCTTACAATACCCACACACAGGTTTCTTAAGGGGGTGCCCATTCTTGTGAGGTTGCTGGGAGTTGGTTGAGGCAGGTGAGGAGGAATATAATTTTCATCCATGGGAACAAAGATGGGGATGTGCATATCCCATATGTCAGCCCAATGGCAGCACTCGACCACTGTCTTAGGCTCCTTATCGCGTAGATGAGTGGCGAGAGTTGGCAGAGCATAAAATAAGAAGTTCTCAAGCTGGAAGAGCTCAAGGACATCCTGTAAAGTCCCCGCTAAGCGGGTTTTCTGTGGTGGCGACCCATTTTCTTTACCTCTCCTAGGATCGCCACTCCTACGATAATGGGTCACGCAGATCCAGTCATACCCAGTCATTTAAATTAATTTATGTAAATATTTACCTGTCACCAACTTGTATATCATGTGTTTCTTTTTCTCAAGTATCAGAATGTATTCAACTTAGTTATTGTCCATTTGTGTAACTCAAAGTGTATTTGTTCATTGTATTTATTGTCAAATGTGATTGACCTCAGGTCACCCTAGTTCTCATTGTATTCCTTGGCGTGACGTCAGTCCACCGCTATATAAACCGCCTGTGTCCTCAGCAAATCAGCAGTAACCTTATCCTGCTCGTTTCTTTCGCACCTCTTAATCCTTTACACTAATGGCTTTCAGAGCTTCTAGCCATCGTTTTAGGGCCTGGGTCTTTTTGGAGATCCACTCAGACCAGGTTTGGCCTGATTCCTTGGGCATATTTCTCCACCTTTACCTCCACCTGTCGGGAGTTATTTCAAAAGCTTTTATAATGGCTTGGCGAACAAGGGTAAGATTTCCTCTCAGGGGGGACAGCATTGAATGCAATGGCACCCTTTCCTTCCAGGTGTTTTCACAGGATCAGAGGCACTTCTTCAGTAAAGGGCTGATAGGTCATCAGGACCTTTTCAATATGGTCGAGCCAGGCTTCAGGCTCAGCTGCGCCCCATTTTCTTATGAGGGTGCTTGCACTGCTGAGGGTTGAATAAGGAGAGGGTGTTGGTGTGTTGCACCTGTCATGAGCTGCCATTGCAAGCTGATGAGCTCTTTCTTCCTCTCCTGTCTTTCTGCCTCTTCTCGTTTCTCCTGGGCTATTCTTTCTTTCTCCTTCTGCCTTTCCTTCTCCTTCTCCTGTCATTCTGCCTCTTCTCATTTCTCCCAGGCTATTCTTTTTGTCTCTCTTTCCACCTTGGCATCGTCTACTTTCACTTGGACCCAGTCCCTCAGGGCTTCTCCTGTCAGTTCCACTTTCCAGGGGACATGTAGAACTTGAAGTCCTCATTTTGCAGGGCTCTGGATGTTGTAGACATCTTGAGATAACTCCTATATGGGAGTGACCCATTAGAAAATCAATGTCCGAAAAACTCAGGTCTGTTCGGGTGAACAGGTTCAGTATGTCTGACGACACTCAATATTGTTCGAAATGAGCAGATTCAGGGGGGGTCTGAATAGACTCAAGTTGTATGAAAAGACTCAGTTGTCTGAAAAGACTTAAATTTCAGTGTCTGAAAAGACTCAGTCGTTTGTAATGTACGAAAATTAATGTCTGAATAAGACTCAAATTTCAGGGTGTCTGAAAAGACTCAATTGTTTAGAGTGAACGAAAATTGATATGTCTGAATAAGACTCACTTCAGGGTGTCTGAGAGACTCAATTTTTTTTAAATGAATGAAAATGAGTATGTCTGAATAACGCAAACTTCAGGGTGTCTGAAAAGACTCAGTTGTTCGAATGAATGAAAATTAATGTCTGAATAACACTCAACTTCAGGGTGTCTGGAAGACTCAGTTTATCTGAAAAGACCCAAGGGTCCTTAATGAACGAAAATTTAGCCCAAGCTAAAGTAAGCCTTTACATATATTTTATTTTGCGGAAAGATGCTGCAGAACTCATAAAAAGGCTCATGGGGTTATACATTTATGTTGTGTAGAGGAAATTTTCCTTGCGCTGTCAAATAATTTTAAATGTGGCATAATGAAAACAGTACATCGATCCTATTGAATATTAAAATCTCCAACGCATAAGGGTAAACAAAAGTGCTTAATCCTAACATGCATGGGGCAGTCCGACTGCCGAGAGGTTATGCGTGGGGAAGAAAAGAAATTGTTATTCTCCGCTATCAAAATGAATGAGTCAGGCGGGTTGGGGGGGACTCTTGACCGTTTGTCTGGCGTTTACCTAGGCAGCCCTTTTTCCTACACTTGTATGCTCCCGCAGTGATGAATGAAAGAGGAAATTCTCGCTGATATATTTGTCAATAAATAAATTTACAGGAATACTAAGAGCTCACCAAGGAATACCCTACTCAGTTAAATAATTAAGAGTTTATTACTCTCAAAATGCGGCAAGGTTCACAAATGTATGGGGAAAATTAGCAAGAGAAAGAAAGGGATTTCTATATGAGCGCAGTGCATGCAGTTTTTATAACAATGGAATTTCTAATGGAACTCACAAATCAAAGATGGCAGATGGTTAGGGATGGGCCCACGTGGCCTGGAATTGACGATTCCATGTTGGAATTACTATTCTCTCACATTGAAATTGGAAATTTAGATTCCTAAATACTTCCTAGCTTTTCCTATCAATCAAGCAAGAGAGAGAGAGAGATAGAGAGAAGATAAATCCAGCAATGCAAAAATAGCTGGAGTCAAAGCCTTGGTGGTCGCCTACAGTGTGCCTATCTGGGAATTCGGGGCTTTCAAATTGTCCTTATCACATGGACAGAGGAATAGGAGCTCTATTCCTTTTTATTAACTCTTCGACTGAGTTGCTCCCTAGCTTCCTATTCTTAAACATGCAGCTAACATGAGATAACACAAAAATCTCGTGGAATGGTTGATACGCTCTCTCTTCTCAAGAACTAATTTGGCAAAAATTGGGGCGGTATATATCTGGGTCATCTAATTATGCAGACCAGCTTAGCAGTTGCTATTCCACCGATAATTGCAAAGCAATTGCATCCTGGCAAGGTCGCCAGTTGCTGTGAAAGACCCAGGGATACTTACTTGATTCTGGGTGGCAATGGATGAACACAGGGAGTTCCTTATATTTATTACACGTCTGACTCATGTAAGGGCGATAAATCGTGCCTCTCCTTCCTTGTGTTTCTCCTTTCAGATGTACATTAATCACGTCATGTATTTTACCTGTCTTTATTTCAGATTCTTCATGTACCTCATCTCATGTATCATTGTACAGCCTTTCCGCCGATATGTATATCTACCTTTTATATGCCATGTGACGAATATTGTACATATTTTTATGCTTGCCAGAAAACACAAATTCTGTATGGACGCAGTGGGGGGCCTTGGGTCGCCTGCTACCTTTCCGTCCGCTTTTTGTCTTATAAACACCTGTCAAGAATAATAAAGAATCAGTCTTTCACTTCTGACATTTCTTGAACCTCACACTCAATATTAGGACAATTCATAGACAAACAAGGGAAAAGCTGTGGCTTAGGGCCTTCTCCATGTGAGAGAAAATTACATAAACTCAAGGGTTCTCGTAACTAATATTTACATAACAAACAGAGATCAGAAGAATGACAAATTACTGGGCAGGTAGTAATAAAGGACTGCTAAATGAATGAGTCCTACACAGAATAAATATTCTGTGCCGATGATGTCTTCATAACAGGAAACATCGCAGTGGGGGTGGAAGGGGGACTGCACATAGATAGAGCTGAGGGATTCCACAGTCGAGGCTTACCTGCAATATATGCAAGACAGTTACTTGCAAGAATAATAAGACGCTCAAAGGGGACTGAGGAATTGCACAATTGGTGCCAAATAACTCAGTTCACCACTAAATGCATAATTACACTAACGCTGAATGCTCCAACACAAATTAGTGACGGTGATCACACAATGGAAAATAAATTAAAAATCAGACAGAGAAATAACAGAAATTGTGACTTACTAAGAAACCTTATTCCGGTACATTACCTTCATCAAGCTGACGGTGTCCTTGTTCGATAGGACCCTGGCAATGGAGGAGGGAGTTAAAATGCCACTACCAAGGTATGCTGGTTCGAGCCTCGAGGTCAAACATGTGGAAAGTTCAAGGGTCAGGCAAGGTTAAGGACATCTGTCCTGGGTGGTGCTCTGAGCGCTTCTCTCTCCCTATTTCCTTTGCATCATCTATAAATAACCTTCAGAGATTACGCCATTTGCGTCTGGCAGGTGGAGCAAAGGTCAATCTTTGTCACGTTTTCTATATAGGCCACATGGCAGCTGTCAGCCTCGTGGAGGGTTAACACAGCGGCGGTGCCGACTTTCTCTTTTTTTGGCTCCTCCCTTGTTGCTGCTTAACGCCAAGAAGGTACGACGGTCACCTGGAAATCAAGGCCTTAGGCAGTCATTTGGACAGAGAGAAGGGTTAGTCTTAACCACTTTGGGGAATGAAGGAGAGGGTTTATGAAGGGACGAGTAGAAACCCACAGTTCTAGTAATTAAAACAATTGAAATTAATTTTCTTTCTTTCTCTGCTACATTATGGATGCAAAAATGGGTGGGGGTCTTGGACAGAGGTTTCATCCATTGAAAATATATATATATATATATATATATATATATATATATATATATATATATATATATATACATATATATATATATATATACATATATATATATATATATATATATATATATATATATATATATATATATATATATATATATATATATACATATAGATTCCATTTTTCCCTTCCGCCTGTTAGCTAGAGATTCAAATTTAATGGTGGCTGAAGGAGACACCATAAAAAGGGGGTAAACTTATGTAGGCCTACCCCCCAGAACACCTGATTTAGGGGAAAACATAGCAACCTCTTAGCCCCCGCATCATCTGATGCGTGGGGGGTTAGCTAGCCGTTAGGGACAAAGGGGCCAATCAGGGCTGTAAGTGGTCTACTATACCGACCATTAAGGACTTAGCTATAAGACCTATTTTCCCTACGACATTTCGCTGGCTGTGTGACTGCTTTCAGATTGCCGATGTCCTGTGCCCAACCCAAGAAAAACAAATCGAATGCGACACCCCACAACTTGGCCAAGACAAGGGCTCTGACCCCGTCCGCCACAACATCAAGTTGGTGCAGGCCTTTTCTCCTTGAGTTGGCACAGATAGCAAGATCCCTGCGGCCAAAATTCATCCCTATGCACAGAAGAAATAAGGTACGTCTAGAAGCATTTGGTTTCATGCCAGCAACTGTTTCTCCTCATGAATTTCTCTCCATTTTCAGTATTTCCAATTTTTCATTCTCTTAAACAAAACCCTCCTTTGTTCAATCAGACCTTGCCCCTTACAACTTGTCCCAAGCTCAAATTAAATTAGCTCAGTGATCATAACTAGATCATTCCCACCATAGTGTTACCATGTGCTAATTGAATCTAATTGATCAATTCCTCCATTGTGCATAAGTAATTTCATGTGAGAAAATCATTGGATTTGAATGCTAACCTCGAAGTCTCTTCCAGACCCTGTTATCTGGCTCTTCGAGTGGTCAGCCCCTGCCTTTTGTACCAAAAATAGCATAGACATTTAACTGCCATCCTGCTATGTGCAAGAGTCTTCTGATTACGCAGTTCTGGGGTACTAGACAGTTCCCCCCTTCATGAACCAGTTGCGTTAACAACCAAAAATCTTTTAACCAGTCCGCATTAAAGTTATATAAGTGTAGAACTACTTCAGGGCGGTAGCCTTTTCAAATTCAGCAACTTGCTACGCAGCCAGCCCTAGTAGAGCTGTTAATCAGCTCAGTGGTATGGTAAAACTAAGGTATACTTAAGTGTCAAGCTTTTATTGCACTTTGTATGTGCTTGCTTGCTACTAAGTCAGCCTTTAAATATTAATTTCCTGATTGCTTCATTTGTAAATAAATTCAGTTTAAAGCATTTACTGGTTATAATTTACCAAGGCGGCCTCAATTCTCTGTTTACTTAGATGTGATATCAAGGTATGTCAGTTTATTCATTACATTTATCGCTTACATTCTAAGTACTTTGTGTTGGCCTTCAAGGCTGTTAATTAAAAAATCCATTTTCATTCTTCAAACTGGCCTCAGAATATAAACAATATATGTGTGTGTATATATATATATATATATATATATATATATATATATATATATATATATATATATATATATATATATATACATATTATATACATACATATATATATATATATATATATATATATTATATATATATATATACATTATAATATATATATATATATATATATATATATATATATATATATATATATATATATATATATATATATATATATATATATATATATATATATATATATGTTCCTTAAAGAGTAGCGATACTAAAATTGGTACTACTCAGTCTCCAGCAGCTGTCGCTTGGTATATATGGTCAACTGGTCATTGTTGTATCTTTTCTTTTGCAATGGCAAAAGTGGTATAATAGCATGGAATGAGTAAGCCAATGTTCTTTTTTTATTGAGTTGTTGGAGAGCCATCTCTGTTTATGCCGAGTTAAAGGCACAAGGTATAAGGATGCGCAACTGAGGGCTTCTGCTTTGAAAAGCCATGTGTGCTGTGCTTTCAGTGAAAATAAGTTGAGCATAAAATGAAGTAACTGTATATATGTTGAATTCTCAACAAAGGATGGAAATAAGAACATACAGGCACCATGTAAGCCAAGAACAGGGGTCAAAGTTGTGTACACACCAAAACTCGTGTTTTGATTTATTGAAATTTCTTGGTGACAGAAACATTATTGGAGTTAACCTCCACTTTGCGCAATACAGAGCCTGAGCAAGTAATTCACATATGAATGTCATTAGAAATAAAATATAATAGTGTAATGCAGTTTGAGTATTTAGTCCTTTGACATTAGCTGTCTGGCTATTACAGTCGGTAACATGTTTGCCTCATATTCTTGGGGACTGTCGGGAATTTCCTCGACAGACGTCACTGTATATTCGTTGTGCCGATAGACTGCACGATCAACCCACGAACTACAAAAGTGACTTAGCCCCCATGCAAAGATAAACGAGTCACGTATCAGGTTTTTTCAATTTATTTACAAAAATAAAACCATCTCAATCATCACCCTTACATAACAATCACACAAAACCCCCCCAAAAACGCACTAACGAACTTACAATCTCCGTACCTGTAACTCGGGGCTACACATTACACAATTGCCCTCGACCTCAAAGAAACCACTGGAATCTAACCACACCTAACACAATGCCACCGCAGTACACTAACGCCCAAACAGTTATTCTTACCCAATCATTCTCATTATAACTACACAGGAGCACTCACGGATGCTAACTTTACACAAACCTTTGGAAGCCCAACCCACACGTCCATCATGAACGGGATCTCTGGAATGACAAGGCCGAGACCAGCGCGCGACAGTCTCGCTTCCCTGTCCAGGCGTTGCTAATTGGGTTAATTCGCTTCTAGTTACTCAGGCTTAAGGACCCCAAACTCACAACAAATCACTCAAACAAGCAACAAGACGACACGTGACGTTGCATAATGCGGCCGTACATGCATTTCAACAAAATGTGCAATAACAGTCGTGTTTGTGACGTGCCTTGTCTAGTAAGTTCCCGCCATTCTGTCAGCCCCGTAGAATCGGCGGGAGTTTGTAGCAAAAAATCCTGTTGGCTGAATTCCTTCGCGACAGGGACCATCGTTCGGTCCCTGTCAAGTAGCGGTAGGTGGTTACTGCCATGAGAGACGACATGACGAGGGGGGGGGGGGGGACGCGGTTGCCTGGCTGACGTCCACCCACGAGGCAACAGTTTGTGGGAGGACTGAAACCAACAACTTTAACTTTATTACCTTAAAGGGAAATTTTACCGGTTTTTTATTTATTTTCTTTTTAACTTATTTTTTGTGATTTTGATTTCTTTCCAGACTTCCCTTTTCTTTAAAAATTAACACCATATTCTGGAGAAAACTTACAACTCAGCACATGGCCTCTGTAGGCTTGTTCCATGTGAATTAGAAATAATTTTATAATAACAATAATAATAATAATAATATAATAATAATAATTTCTTAAAAACTGAAATGTCATTTGCAACATTAACTTACTGATAGTAAACATAAACTTATGTCCTACACTGAAAAAGGAAACTTCAGGATTTATATAATTTTAGAATTAATTTTAGTTTTCTGTAAAAGCACACTACTGTGCCGGCTTTGCCTGTCCATCCGCCCTCAGATCATTTTAACTACTGAGGCTAGAGGGCTGCAAAATGGCAAGTTGATCATCCACCATCCAATAATCAAAAATACCAAATAGCAGCTCTCCAGACTCAGTAGTTTTTATTTTATTTGAGGTTAAGGTTAGCCATAGCTCATGTGTTTGGCACCGCTAGAGGTGCATCTTCGCTTGACTGCATCTGGAGAGCAACTGAGCGCTGCCCAGTCATGGCTGAGAGTTTCATACAGCATTATACGCGGTACTGAAAAAGTTCCTTCGGCGCATTTTTTACTCATTTATCCATGTGTTCGATACCACACATTTGCTGCTGCTGAGAAATCCTCCCTTCTTTATTAAGATATCTTGTGCAAGAAGGAATAAAATGCTGCTGTTGGTATTCCAATAGACACTTTCACTTTCCAGACCTAATTCTTTTGCGTCCATAAAGCAATATTTTTTTTGGCAACAATTTTTTTTTTCACAATGTTCTTGTCACAATGGCACATAAGCCACCAGTCCACAGAAATATTTCTCACTGCTTGCTATCCATAGCATGATCCCCTGTCCTTTGCTACTGGTGAGAGGTGACGTAGGTAAGGTGCTTTTTATACCCTTTATTTAGCTTGTTTTGTTGTGTTTGTTTGTTTGTTTGTTTGAGTCAAATCTTGTAACTCAATTTGTCCAGTGGACTTGAAATGTTGCATGGTTACTCAATCCTGGTGACAATAATACCTTACATGATCAGTAGGTCAGCAGTGACCTCTAGTGACCCTACAGTGACCTCTCCCAGTATCTCAGACTTTGTGTAATAGGTGAAAATTTAGCAAAAATAAGTAGCGACAAAAATTTAGATGAGCATTTCCGAACTAGGAAAAATAATATAGAGTTAATAACAATAAATTTTGAAACCATAGAAGATATTTATTATAATAGAAAGTTTAATATGGATGAGTTAGAATTTGCATTGTTGAACAGCAATAAATCTGCCCCTGGAGGTGACAGTATTTGTTTTGAAATGATCTGCCATTTAGCACCTTTGGCAAAGTCATACTTATTAGAGCTTTATAACCACTTATGGCTTCGAAATTTATTTCCTAATGAATGGCGTAAAGCTATAATTATTCCTATCCCCAAACCAGGAAAAGATCCCAGTAATGTAAACAATTACAGACCAATTTCTTTAACTAGTTGTCTATGCAAATTACTAGAAAAAATGGTAAATGCTCGACTAACATGGCACATTCGAGAAAACAAAATTTTGACTCCCACTCAGTTTGGATCACAATGTAACAGATCGACACTGGATTCTCTATCTAACTTAGAAGATCACAATACGAAGAGGATTTGAAACGAAAACAAATTACTATAGCGTGTTTTGACATTGAAAAGGCATATGATACTACATGGAGGTATGCAATATTAAAAGCGTTACATGAAAATAACATCGTGGACATTTACCTATGTTTATCAAAACTTCTTGACAAATCGCAGTTTTCAGGTGAGAATTGATGATGTTCTGTCTAGAACATTCCTCTTGAAAATGGTGTTCCACAGGGCGTCCTTAGTGGCGCGCTGGTTTGCTAGCAATCAATGATATCGGTAATAATCTACCTATTGGTATTAAAAGTAACCTGTATATGGATGATTTTGCCATATATTATTCAGCATCTCGAATAAAAAACATGCAGAGCGAATGATTAATAAAGCATAATAAAAAATGATGAATGGGCTTTATCTGTAGGCTTTAAATTTTCCATAGAAAACCCAAGCAATCATGTTTTATAAAAATAAAAGTGGAAAAAAGGAGAAGAAATAGACTGAAAATCCAGAAACCATAGTATACCAATTGGCCAAACAGCAAAATTTTTAGGATTAGTATTTGATACTCATATGAACTGAAAGCCCACATAACATACATTAAATCAAAATGTAAAAAGAGCATTAAACCTAATTAAGAAACTATCAAACACTAGCAGGGCCGATGGAGCATACCCTTACTTTATGTATAAAGCAACAGTGCTGTCTATGGGTTGATTGTAAGTGAAATATGGCTCGGCATCAGGCCTTAGCGCTGGCTGGTAGACCCGGTTCGCAATGAGGGCCTTAGAATATGTTCAGGAGCTTTTAGATCATCACCAACATCATCTTTAGGTTGAATGTGGTGAACTACCTCTATCTCCATGAGGCTAGTAACAATGAAGAGAGTGCTCACGAATTCAGACAAATGATTCTCCAACTAAAAAAATTATTTGGATTAAGAGATGTGTTTATAAACAATCATCCACCTTCTTTCCCAATTAGAATACAGATTGTTGAGTCGCGCTAAATATACATATACAATTACCTGTAATATCAAATCGCCTCCTCATGGACAATGAATAAAATGAGAATTTGTACACTTAGAGAAATATTTATCAAAAATCATTCATATACTCCAGAATACCATAGACAACATGCAGCAGAGGCATATTATCGGAAAAGATCCACATTCGCAATGCTCACTTACTGGCGGATCTAGAAGTCACAATGCGAATTAAGGATATGCAGCGGTATCCCAAAACAAAGCGTATCAGTTCTCTCTCCCGAACTAAGCTTCTGTATTTACAGCTGAGTTATGTGCAATAGTATCAGCCATAAAAATAATAGAGAAGTCTCATATAATAATTTTGTAATTTATAAGCGACTCCAGGGTGCTATAGAAACTATTCAAGCTATAATCCCAAAAATAATATTGTACAACATATAAAATTCTCTCTCCATAAATTGTATAATAAAGGGAAAAATATTGAAATATGTTGGATCCCTGCCCATGTAGGGATTAAGGAAATGAAGAGGCTGATAAAGCAGCTAAAGAAGCCGGTCCACATGACAAAGAACAAATGTAGACATCCTATCAGTGACTATACAAGATATATAAAAACAGTCGCGTAAAAAATGGCAAAATATATGAACGAAGAACAGAAATAATAAATTAAAACAGATAAAATCCAGTGTTGGAAAATGGAGTTCATCATATCAGAGAAAGACAAGCACAAAGTAGTTCTGACACAGATATCTTGAATAGGCCATACTCGATTGACACATGGACACTTAATAGGCCACACTTCTGTCAGAGACCATCTCTTCATGAGGCTGGTAAACACGTGGCTGTTTACATACAGCGACGTAAGTGAGAACAGTTTCAACATGCTGTAAATAAAGTTTTTACGTAAAACTAGCGGAAATTTGTTAGTGCATCACATAAGAGACGTCTGGATTTTAGGCAGGGCTCTGAATCTCATTTTTCATTATCATATATATCGATATTTAGAGAATTTTGTTGGCTTTCTCATAAAAAATAATTCATTCACCCAACTGTTATAGCTTTTGAGCTAATGAACGATAATGTTGACAACGGTAACATTTTTTTTTGTTTGAACAGCTTATAACGTCAAAATGAAACTGTTGCTGTTAGAAAGCCATTTTTCTTGACTCTCACTTTATTCTCAACCTTTCCTCTACATTTTTGTATATTTACAAAGTAATTTCTAAATTCAAAAAAATCGAGGTAGGGCTCTTAAAAAAAAATGTCTAGCGATAATTCTCACCGTAAAACCAAAATGGCTGGCTCTGTTTCTTACCCACTTTTCTATCAATTTTTCACCAACTGGACTTATTCGTTTTTATTTTTTTATATGTCGATATTTAGAGAATTTTCTTGGCTTTCTCATAAAAAATAATTCATGAAGCCTAACTGTTATAGTTTTTGAGGTAGAACAATAATGTTGACAACCTGTTTTTTTTTCGTTTAATGATCAATTTATAATCAAAATGAAACTGTTGCTGTTACCAAAGCCATTTTTCTTGACTTTCCTTTATTCTTCAACTTTTCCTCTACTTTTTTGTATATTTACAAAGTAATTTCTATGAAAAATAACCGAGATAGGGCTCTTCAAAAAAAAATTTTCTAGCTGATAATTCTCACCATAGGCCGGGCAGAGCGCTCTGTTTTCACCTCTTTTCTATCAATTTTTTCACCAACTGGACTTATTCGTTTTCCATTTTTTATATGTCAATATTTAGGAATTTTATTGGCTTTCTAAAAATTATTCAAGCAACACCTAACTGTTATAGCTTTTGAGCTTTAACGATAATGTTGACAACGGGTAACATTTTTTTTTTTCGTTTCAATCAATTTATAACGTCAAAATGAAACTGTTGCCGTTACCAAAGCCATTTTTCTTGACTCTCACTTTATTCTACAACTTTTCCTCTACATTTTCGTATATTTACAAAGTAATTTCTATGAAAAATAACCGAGATAGGGCTCTTCAAAAAAATCTTTTTTCTAGCGATAATTCTCACCATACGCCGGGCAAATCGCTCTTTTGTTCATGAGACTTACCTGCCAGATATATATATAGCTGTATTCTCCGAAGGTCCGACAGAATTTCAAATTTCGCGGCACACGCAGTGGCCGGTCAGGTGGTTAGTACCCATTCCGCCGCTGGGAGGCGGGTATCAGGAACCATTCCCATTTTCTATTCAGATTTTCTCTGTCGCCGGACTGTCAACACCTGTTGTCAGTTCCTCCGCCATTTGGATTTCGAAATTTGTTGTCACTTAAGTATTTTGGTTGTTTTTTGGTATTCGACTGGATCTGTGACTTGGCATACGCTCTTTGTGGACCGTTTTTGATTTTGCTTTTGACTTTTCTTATAATTAAGATGTCTTACCTCTAGCTATCGAGTCTGTAGCTTGGGTGAATGTAAGGTGAGGCTATCGAAGACTTTGATAGTTCCTCACTCTTTATGTATGATATGTAAGGGTGTTCAATGCTCTATATAATCGGTAATGAATGTGTGGGATTGTCTGAGGGTGAGTGGAAGAAATATGAAGCCTATATGCTTAAATTGGAGCGTGATAGGCTGAGGAATCTTCCTCCTAGAGTGCATCCTTAGATGGACAGTCAGGGTTTTCTCCTACTAGTAACCCTGTAGTAAATTTTAGTACTAACCCTGTAGTTTGTTGCTGCAGAAGGTAATTCCCTGGCTCGTGGTGGAGTCAATGCGTGCTCTTGAAACTAAAGTGAATGCAATTCAAACGCATAGTGTTAGTGCTAGTGCCCTAGTGTTGTGGAGGGGGCGTCAGATGGGCCCTATAATGCCTCTAGGCCTGGACCTCTGTCGAACTCCCAGGACCAGGGAGGGGCATGTCGAAAGCCGCATGAGGGTTACGGGGCTTCCCACCGATCTGGCGTCCCTTCGGCAGGTCCTGATGACGCCACCCAGGCTGCCAGGGATCGTGCTCAGGCACGCATCCTGAAGGATTGCTTTCGTCCTCCGACACGCCCCTCCCGCCTCGGGTTGGAGCTCGGTTGGACTCTCGCCCTCTTAAGAGAAGCTTAGAGGAGAGGACGCTTCACGTCCTCTTCCTCTAGACGTTTGTACTCTTCCCGGTTGCGTGGATATTCCTCTGCAGAAGAGAATAAAGTGTTTTTCGAATGATCACGCTACTCAACCCCTGTCGCGCTAAGGCAAGGGCTAGAGCTTCTTCCTGTGGAAGGAAGTATAACGTCTCTCGCCCCTTTCCTTCTCTCAGGTTCAGTCCTTCTCCCGAGAGAGTGGCTTCTCCAACGCGTAAGATTTTGTTGGGTTTGCAACAACAGCTGGATGCTCTCATGAACCTTTCAAGATTCAGTATCTGCCTGTTAAGAGGTACAGACTTTCACCTTCGTCTCCCGCTCGGGAACGATACAGAGCGTCTGTCGTCTAGAGAGAGTGTTTGTGGCTTCCTATTCGTCTTCCCGAGTTGAGGTGTTGGCCTTTCTCTTGTCTCGCGCCAGGAGCGCGTCTTGCTCTTCGTGGCGCTTCTCACGCTTCACGCGGCGCCTCACCTTGACGCTCGGGCGCGTGCCAGCCATGACGCCGCCGCGCCGCCACGCTGTGACACTCACCTAGTACTTGCCACGGAGCCTCTCGCGGCGTCACGCCATGACGCTCCGCCGCTTCGCCGATAGCTTCAAGTCTTGTGTTGACACCGCTCCAGTTGTTTATCATGTCGCACAACTACCCGCTTCAACATCTGATGTCCTTAATTTAGCCAGTACTTGCTTCGGCAGTACATATACTAAGTTGGAACGATACAGAGAAGATTAGCATGGCTCTTGCGCAAGGATGACACGCTAATCGTGAAGCGTTCCACATTTTTTTATGTTTACTATACGCACTCTAGTTGGCGACTTCTTCGTTCGCTGGAGTTCCCGCCACGTGTCGGGCGAATCGAACTACTTTCACCACTCACTCAAGACCCGCCAGCTGCGGAAGAACATCCTCTTCGTCACAGCCTTTGTATGAAGAGAAACTTCTTTCGTCTTCTTCTTCCTCTGATTATCAGACTCTGGCTTTTTTCTTAAGGATCTGTTTCTGAGACTTTTCAACCTTGGCTCCTCTCTCTCCACCTTCGCAGTTGTCTTTGTCTTAAGGGGAGCGTTTGACGAAAAAATCGGAAATCAAATTTTCTGGGATATTTTATTTATGGCATCATACATATCCTGTCTATCTTCTCAGAAAGTTTTATTTAAAAGTTCGCCACAGTTAGGAGTTATAAACAAAACAGTAACCTATCATAGTCAAATTACATTTTTCATATAATGTAATGATATTGTCAGTATATCGGTGGTAATTTCCTTTTAGCTATGAAATAATATCTAATGCGATCTATGGCAACCCTGTGGACATAGTGCGCATCAGCTTAAAGACAGGAATGCCGCAGGGCAGTCAGTGGCAGTCAGTCAGTAGCAGCTCAGAGCTTGACTAAGTAAGACGTCGCTGGCCAACCTCAGCCATGTTTTGACACTCGCTTCATTTAGCGAAGTTATATTACTTTGCAGGTCTATTTTTGGCTTTTCATTATGTCATAAAACATCAAACTGTGTAACGGCAAGCAAATAAATACACAGAGAAGCAAAAAATATCGTTTTTCTCAAAACTAAAGTTATCGACATTCAAACTGCATCTCCTTCATAACGCTTGCACCGATCTCAATGATACAAAAAGTAAACGAAAGCTAAATGTTTGCCTAACAAAGGGGCTTCCATGGGAAGCAACACGAGACCCGCACCACGAGAGAGAGTTTTTTCCCGAAGGAATGTCACTTCCAAGAGAGGTAGCAAGTGACTCCTTTCATCTCCAGACTCCCTTTGCAACCAGGCTTCATTTTGCACAAGCCTGGAAAGAGTGAGGGGCAGACGTTTGGTCCCTCCTACTGTTAGAGAGAGGTTATTCGATTCCCTTCCTGTCTCCTCCTCTTTTGTTTTTTTGTTTCCCAACTGCCTTCCTGTCAAACAGAAAATTGTTTGACCTGCTCGAACAGATGTTCGAGCGGAGAGCAGTGGAACAGGTCTTGGACTCGGTGTTCCCCGGGATTTTACTACAGATTGTTTCTAGTCCCAAAACTTTCAGTAGGCTGGAGACCCGTCTTGGACGTCAACAGGTCGAACAACTTGGTCCGGAAGGAAAAGTTCAAGATGGAGACCTCGCAGTCAATACTAGGAGCCCTTCATCCCGGGATTGGATGGTATCTTTGGATCTCCAAGATACTTATCTTCACGCCCCAATTCATCCACGTTCGTGAAGTATCTCAGGTTGTCTTGGGGACTAGACGTACCAGTTCAGGGCTCTCTGCTTTGGACTCTGCATTAACGGCCATACCACGTTGAAAACACCGCTTCTCGTCCGATCAGCGAAGTTAAGCAACGTTGGGTCTGGTCAGTACTTGGATGGTTGACCGCCTGGGAACACCAGATGCTGTTGGCGTCACATTTTGCTCGAGGGTGTTTACCGTCTCATGAAAACGTTGCGATGCAGTTGCATCTGTCGCACGTCAGGATCTCACTCTACTTGGACGACTGGTTGATTTGGCGTCGTCGGCGAAGGTATCTGGAGGACCTTCAGTTGACTCTGCAACTCGAAGTCCCTGGGACTTCTGGTCTGTGGAGAAGTCGCAGCTGATCCCCTCACTGTCCATTGTGTCTGGGAATTCAGATCTATTCAGCGGCTTTTATAGCGTCTCCGTCGCAAGAACGGCAACTTCTATGTACGGAAAAGTCTCGGCCTTCTTGGAAAAGGAAACATGCTAGGTGAAGGAAGGAATGAGTCTGCTGGGGACCATTTCCTCGCTGGAGAAGTTTGTTTTCTGGGGAGTCTGCATCTCAGGCCTCTTCAGTTCTTTTTGTTGGAGAACTGGCAAAGCAAGGAAGACTTGAAAGAGGAATTGAGAATTCTTCTTTATATAAAGAGGATCTGGGGTGGTGGCTCGATCCAACGAAATTGCAGAAAGGGATCTCCCTCAAGCTTCTGAACCCCAACCTAGTGTTGTTTTTCCGACGGGTCGTCAACAGGTTGGGGGGCAACACTAGAGGGAGAGGAAGTGTTAGGAACCCGGAGAGAGGAACAGGTGTCCTGGCACATCGACTTCAAAGATTTGGCGGCTATCTTTTAGCTCGCCAATTCTTCGAGGTCCAAGTTTGCAATCGTGTAGTTCTAGCAAACTCGGACAATACTACTTGTTCCCTGTTCAGCCTTGCAAGAGAGATTATTCTTTGAGCCTATGCTCGCAACATTTCGATTCTCACAAGTTTTGTTGCAGGGGTCGAAAATGTTCGAGCAGACCTGCTCTGTTGGCGCCATCAACTCCTGCCGAAGGAATGGACCCTTCATCAGGAGGTTTGCCAAGATTTTTGGAAATTTTGGGGTCGCCATCTTGTGGATATTTTCACGACCTCAAGAACAGCGAGGCTCCTCTATAAAGCTCATCTGTACTCGACCGTGGGGCAGTTGCGATAGTTGCTCTTCCCTGGGATTGGACGGGAATAGATGTTTACGCCTTTTTCCCGTTCTAAATTCTGGGAGAAGTCATACGCAAGTTCGCGGCCTCACAAGGGACGAGGATGACTCTCATCCCCTCGTTTTGGCCTTGAACCACTGGTTCTCGGAGTTTCTCTTCTGGTTGGTAGACGTTCCGAGGACCCTTCCTATGAGAGCAGACCTGCTCATACAAACCCACTTCACGAGATATCTTTGAATCTCCCGCTCTGAACCTGACTGCTTTCAGACTATCGAAACTTGGTCAGAGCGAAGGGGTTTTTCTGGCCAGGTGGCACGGGCCATCGCTAGAGCCAGAAGTTCTTCATCTAAAGGATATATCTAGCAAAGTGAGCAACCTTCAAAGGTTGGTGTAGAAAGAAGGGCTTTTCCTCTTCCTCTATCACTGTGAGCCAGGTTGGATTTTCTCCTTTACTTAAGAGAAAAACTCGATATAGCAGTTCCGACTATCAAGTGTTATCGAGCATGCTTTCGTTTGTATTCAGACACAGAGGATTATCTTTGTCTGACAATAAGGACCTCCACGATCTTACGAAGCTCTTTCAAGACGTCCAAGGTTCCTCAGCTAATTCCCCCTGCTTGGAACTTGGACGTAATGCTCAAGTTTTTGATGTTTAGTCCTTTTGAGCCTCTCCACTCTGCATCTCTTAAGGATGTTACTCGAAAACGGCATTCCTCGCGGCGAAGAGAGTGAGCGAAGTTCGAGGCCGTCATGTGGGCTTCAAGGAACACAATGCTGTCTATTCTTTAAGCCCTAAGTTCTTGGCTAAGAATGATAGGTCTTCTAACCCTTGGCCTAGACACTTTGAAATTAAAGGTTTAGCAGACCTTATTGGACAGGAACCTGAGGGAGTTCTATGTCCAGTTAGAGCTCTCAAGTACTACCTTAAAAGAACACAGGACACTCGTGGTCCCTTGGATGTTTTATGGTGTTCTGTGAGGCAACCAGTTAAACCTATGTCGAAGAATGCACTGGCATTCTTCATTAGGGACGTCATTAAGGGCGCACACTCTTGTTGTGACGACTCCAACTTCAAGTTGTTGAGAGTTAACGCTCACGAGGTGAGGGCAGTTGCTACCTCCATGGCGTTCAAGAAAAATATGGTACTCAGTGACATTCTTAGTGCCACATTTTGGCGAAGTCAATTCGGTGTTTGCCTCACACTCTTGGCAAGATGTTTAGGTAGCATACGAAAATTGCTTTTCGCTGGGACCATACATTGCTGCTTCAGCAACCTTGGGGACAGGGGTAACTCTGATCCTATCCCCTTTTTTAATTGTGTTTTTGTGGTTGTTGGGTCGACTACTGGAGGCAGTCTTCCCAATCCTTTGCAAACTAACGCTTTAGGTGTTGGTTAGGTGGTTAGTAATGCTCTTTTGTCCTCTTTGTATGGTCTATGATCTAGTCACATTGTGGTCACGCCCCGTTGACAGATCATCTAGAAGTCGCCAGCTATATAGGTCACTACCTCGCTGGGGTCTCTAGTAAAGCAGAAGCAGACTAGAGTGGCAGTAACCACTCAGTCAGCTACGCTATCAGATAAGGAACCAAAATAATTTTACCAATACTTGGTTTTTTTCCTAATTCTTGGCTGTCTCTACCCTCTCCAAAGGTGGTATTCAGCTATATATATATCTGGCAGGTAAGTCTCATGAACAAAATGATATTTTAATGATAAAATAAAGTTTGTTCATACTTACCTGGCAGATATATATATTCATATTGCCCTCCCTCCTCCCCTCAGGAGACAGTGGCGTTAGAAAATCTGAATAGAAAATGGGAATGGTTCTGATACCCGCCTCCCAGCGGCGGGAATGGGTACTAACCACCTGACCGGCCACTGCAGCCGCTTAAATTTGAAATTCTGTCGGACCTTCGGAGAATACAGCTATATATATATCTGCCAGGTAAGTATGAACAAACTTTATTTTATCATTAAAATATCATGTTTCTTACCCTCTTTTCTATCAATTTTTTCACCAACTGAACTTATTCGTTTTTCATTGTTTTATATATCAATATTTAGAGAATTTTGTTGGCTTTCTCATAAAAAATAATCCATTCGCCTATCTGTTATAGCCTTTGAGCTACGAACGATAATGTTGACAACGGTAACATTTTTTTTCGTTTCAATCAATTTATAACGTCAAAATGAAACTGTTGCCGTTACCAAAGCCATTTTTCTTGACTCTCACTTTATTCTACAACTTTTCCTCTACATTTTCGTATATTTACAAAGTAATTTCTATGAAAAAATAACCGAGATAGGGCTCTCAAAAAAAAAACTTTTTCTAGCGATAATTCTCACCATATTGGCAAATCGCTCTGTTTCTTGCCCTCTTTTCTATCAATTTTTTCACCAACTGGACTTATTCGTTTTTCATTGTTTTATATATCAATATTTAGAGAATTTTGTTGGCTTTCTCATAAAAAATAATCCATTCGCCTAACTGTTATAGCTTTTGAGCTACGAACGATAATGTTGACAACGGTAACATTTTTTTTCGTTTCAATCAATTTATAACGTCAAAATGAAACTGTTGCCGTTACCAAAGCCATTTTTCTTGACTCTCACATTATTCATCAACTTTTCCTCTACATTTTCGTATATTTACAAAGTAATTTCTATGAAAAATAACCGAGATAGGGCTCTTCAAAAAATCTTTTTCTAGCGATAATTCTCACCATACGCCGGGCAGAGCGCTCTGTTTCTTCCCCTTTTTCTATCAATTTTTTACCAGCTGGACTTATTCGTTTTCCATTCTTTTATATGTCGATATTTAGAGAATTTTGTTGGCTTTCTCATAAAAATAATTCATTCGCCTGGCATCCATAGTCTTTGGGTTTACGAACTAAAAATATGAAAATAAGTAAAGATTTTTTTTTTTTTTTCGTGAAATAACTCACATTTTTTGTATTTAGAGGGCTGGGACTCTTATTCTGACTATTCCACCATAAAATATAAACATTTAGAAAAAAGGACAGCAAATGAACGTTGTTGGCATAAAATTTATATTTTTGCTGAATTTTCGAAATAATTATTTTTCGCACTGTCGGCGCTCCCAGACACATCGGGGCTCATGTGCCCTCAGTGATGTGATAACTATACAGATATGAAAGGGTTAAGCACTCAAGGGGATGGGGATCTGAAACGCTCAAGTTTGTCTCATGGAATTCATGGCGAAAACTCAGAATCCGTCGGTCCCTGACGCCAGATTCAAGTCCTTTTCAATCCCCTCCGTAGCAGACTTTGTTGACGGTGATCAGGATGAGATGCTACTGTGTCCAGTTAGGGTGCTGCAGTACTATCTTAAGATGACTCGGCAGCTCAGGCCTGAGCGTCGATAACTCTTTGTTAGTACTGGCTCAACCAAGAAAAAGGTGTCCAAGAACACCATTTCTCTCCGGCTTTGTGAGACGATCAAACAGACAAAGTGCTCCACATCTGACGAAGTGGACAGGAGTACGCTCTGGGCAAGAGCCCACAAGGTTAACTTCTCTTTTAACCTTCCTCTCCCTTAGGGCAGAGAGGCAGTTAGCAAGCCTTCACATGCTGGACTGGCATGTTATGCAGGTGAGTTTAGATAACTGAGTACCTTGTCCATAATCTAGATTACTGTAGATTGTTAGATGCAGTTTCCACCCCACCCCCCTCTCTCTAGCAAGGGGAGAAGAGGGGCTGACAATAAAACAAACCTGTTGGTTTTATTAGCCTTTTATTGTCTCCGACAGTATGGGCTCATCCAAGCCCTTTTTGAATCAGTGACACACATTCATTCGAAAGGCCCAGAAGTCTGACAGTTGAACATCCCATATGTTCGACAGATCAGAGGCATAGGACTTCTTCAGCTGTTCTTTGAGACCAGGAAGTGAGGCCCAGGTGAGCAGAACTACCAGTCGGTTCAGAGATTTACTCAGAATCCACCCACCAAGAGTAAGTCTCCATATGTAAAGACCGAAGGTTTGTATTTTTGTAGGAACAAAGTACAATTTTTAAAGTAATTTGTATTTTTCCTAACATACAAACCTGAAGGTCTTTACATTTATGGCCCACCTCAGCCACCCCTCGTTTTAATACCTGGGCTGAAAGGCAAAGTGAGTGCATACTGACGGGTGGGCAGGGCTCTCACCCCTGCCATAAGTAGTTAACTACCTTGTTGAGAAGTTCAGTGGCTGTTCCCAGCTCATGCTGCAAGTAAAATCCATATGTACAGACCTTCAGGTTTGTGTGTTAGGAAAAATTCAAATTACTTAAAAAATTTGTTGTAGTATTTCCAAAGCTAAGGGAGGAAATGTCTTATTCTTTTTTACAACTTAGTTTTAAAGTAACAGACACAATTGTGTGCATTTGTATCCTATATAAAGTGGTCCAGCTCAACCACTAGTAGCTGTTTTTAAGTGTTTAAAGCCATCATCTTAGATCCCTCTAGGGTATTGCCTTTGAAACATTTCCGCCTGAAATTTTTGCACAGATTATCCGAAACCACTCTAGAGTTCTCTTTCAGTAGCAATCAAGGCTCACATTGTAAGTGAAATAATTGCAAGTGTAACCGTAACTGATGCTTTGAACTTTCAGTTCAAGTAGGCTATAAAGATCCTCTGAAGGCTGTATACACAGGGTTTTTGAAGTGCCTGGCAAAGCTTCAAGAAGAACCTTGGGTAGCAATGGGTCTCAGGGAAGGATATAGTACCTTTTGTTAATTTTCCACCCCTGTCAACTTCCTGATATCCTTCTCTCCCCACTATCTTCAAACAAAGAAGTTCCGAGTTTGAGTAAGGGAGATCAGACAGTTGTTATGCAATGAGGCCATTGAGGCAGTTTTAATCTAGTCACCGAGGCTTTATCATCATCATCATTTTTTTTTTTTTTTTTTTTTTTTTTTTTTTCATTCTTGTTCCCAAGACCTCAGGGAGGGGGCTGGAGGCGGGTATAGGACATTTCCAGCCTTAACAAGTTTATTCGTTTAGTCCATTTTCAGTCATTCGGCTCAGTCCTGGTAGCCATTCGGAAGAGCAAATAGATGAATTTTGACATGTAGGACATGTACTTCCAAGTACTGGTACAACCTTAGTTGAAGAAATATCTACACCTTGTCTTCTAAGGTAAGGTCATCCAGTTCTAAGCTCTGTATTTTGGTCTGAGTATAGCACTACAAATATTCACCTGTGTGTTGGCGTCCTTAGCAAGATGAAGTCACCTGCTGGGTATGAGTTCTCCTGTACTCGTACAACTGGTTAGTTCTCGCCAGGTCATTGTAGGTGATTTTGAGGATTTAAGATTACCTTCTGTATCTAGCCTCAGGGTTGAGTGTTTTTATTCAGTGATAACAAATCTAGGCTTTTTTTTCCAATCAATAGTTTATCTGGGAATGAAGATTGACTCTCTTGTCGGGTTTTTTCTGACAGAGAGACGGATAGACAGTTTTCTACCACTATTGAGAGTATTTTCATAATTCTGTCTAGTCCTTACAGTGTCCTCAGATGTTTAGGAGGCGGGTTGTGGGGACATTCTAAGAAACATCTGATGTAGGGGAGTTGGACTGTAGAGAAGAGCAAACCATTTATAAACAACTTAGAGCTTTTGCCTGTTTGGAATGGTCTTACTCAAGTGAAACATCTAGCCTGAGACAAGACGATCAGTCTTTTCTGACAGTTCACCCTCCCAATTCTTACATGAGGCAAAGAGTAACAAATCAAGAGATCTGTTCAGGCTAGCAAAGAAACTACTTTCTCCTTTGGACAGAGTCCAGGAACATCATTCCCTTACCACATTTTGTCCGAGGTAGAAAAATTGTTATTGAAGTCCAGCACAGCAGGAAAGGACGAAGTCTTCCAGAATGGTCTCTTCCACTGGTTTGCTAGAAGTTGTGGAACCTTTGGAGTGACCCAAACATCAGTCTGTTTGCAACTGCCCAAAACACTACCCCAAGTTTACTACCCTCCATGCCAGGATCCTGAGGCATGGCAGTCGATGCCTTCCTTCAGTATTGGTCGAATCGAGACCTCTAAGCTTTTCTTCTGTTTGATTTTTGAGGAAATACGTAACAATTTGTGAGCTTGGCAAAACACAAGGATTTTGATAGCTCCTTGATGGCCTCAAAGGAAATTGTTTCTTGAATTTCCTTTCTTGGTGGTAAATATTCCTTATCCTTTGCCATTCAGGAAAGATCTTTTCAGACAGTGTAATTTGATATCTCGCATGGAGGTAATCAATTGTCCATTATGAGCTAGAGGCTTTTCTAGAATGGCCAGGGAAGCAATCGTTAAGCCTAGAGGGCCCGCCACTGTTAGACTGTATCAATAACAGTGGTCAGTTTATTTATCTTGGTACTTGTTTATAGAGATATCCAGCACCCATACCACTATAGATATCAGGATCAAGTTCTCTGGTATGTCAGGTATGCAAAGCAGTTTTATGTCCCAGCGATTAAAGGACGTCACTTTACGTTGCCTTCAGTTCTGCGTCATGCTAGCTGGAACATCGCTCATGATTTAAATTTGAAATAGGTTTTTAATCTTTGGAGCTGAAAATTTCAAATCTTCCCTCCAGGGTTTACAATGAAACTTGGATGTAGTCCTTAAGAATTTAACCTTACCTCAAATTTGAGCCTTTCGATAAGTCATCTCTTTAAAAATTTTGAAGACCTTGTTTTTTAGCTCTTGTGACGGTAAAGCATATTAGTGAGCTTCATGCCCTTTCTTGTATGTGGGCTTTGTTCTAATGGAAACTCTCATTTCTTTCAGAGAAAAGACAGAAGTAAAAGCCCTTCTCAGATTTGTGACAGTGCCCAATTTAACTGCTTTAGTAGGCAGTGGAGAAGTGGCTTTATTTCCAGTTGAACTCTAAGGTTTTACTTGAACAGACTTAAACCTTTTAGAGGAAGAGTTAATTTATAATGTAGTGTTTGGAGGCCAAACACTCCCATGTCCAAGAATGCTTGATTAAGTCAGTGCACACGGAGTTGATTTCTGAGCTATTACTGTTTCTGAAATTAAAGCCTCATGGTGTCTGTGTCGTAAGCATATCTTTTTCTTTCCTTTAAAACCTTTAGCTAGAGAAGGTTGTCAATGCAGGTCAATGGAGATGTAACTTTTTTTGCCCCACATTATTTGCAAAATGTCCAAATTTAGCTATGTAAAGCCATCAGTCCTATTACTGCAGCAGGGATGCTTTCTCCTGAACCAAATATGAGAATAACCTAGCTTTCTCTCTTATTGTTAGTTATTAGGAAATACCCTATTGAATTTTGGGAGCATGAAGGTAAACATTGGTACTGTATATAGGAGCATACCTTCATATCTGAAGGTAGTTATGTCTTTAGTTTTGGACTGTCAGTTATGAGCTTTCAACACAGGCACAGGAGTCACTAGTACTCATACTTTGCAAGATGGAGTTCCTTTCCCCTGTAAGGATCCTCTGACAAGTCTAGCTACGAGGGCCTTACACCTTGCTGTGGTTCAGTCTGGCAACAGTGCTTACCTTTAAGTATCACACAATAGGCAAGAATGTTGAGAAATTTTTTCCCCTCATTAAAAAGCTTGTATCTCACGTGGCTGCACTAACCCACCATCTTCATTCATGTGGTAGTCAGCTAACCTTAACAGTAAGATTCATGCCAAATAATGAAGATTTTTATGGTAAAATTAATTATTTGGATACCTACTGTTAAAGTGGAAACCTACCCAGCTTCCCCACATCTTAGTGGATGGTCATGAAGAATTCTGACAAGAATGTAAACATTCCAGTGCCATCTGGTGGGAAACAGTCCTAGTGGTTTAATCAAGCGTTATTTCTATTTTTAATGCCGATCGCACCTAATGGTGAGAAGATATAAGCTAACTTAACAGTAGGTAAGTATCCAAATATAATCATAATTTTTATTTTGAAAGAAAATTCATCAGTCCATTGACTGTTACCCATTGCTCTTCACATATAATAAAAAACAAAAGTAAAAGCAATGGAATCTAGGGGAGAATTTAAATAAAGTACTTTTAGGGAAAATTGCTTCAAGCAGAAGGATAATATGCAGATGAAGATGAGGAAAGCAGATTAGGAAATATTTAAAATGTAAAGGGAGAAATAGTATTACTGAAGTAGTAGAGGAATAATGTTGAAAGATATAATGGGAAAAGTTGAGCCAGTGATTTTGAGGATCTTGTAAAGGAAGAGAATGAATATGTACTTATGAGTTTGACATGGCAGAGGGACCAATAGTGAATGTGATGTTTAAAAAGAATAAAGAGCCTTGAAGAAGATGACAAATTTTCTTGATCATTTGGCATGATGGATTCGTAAGGGGGTTGGTTTAGAAAGTCAATCATGGAAGCAAATTTTTAATGATGACTTCATTATGATAACTATAAAAAGGAAGAGGTTAAGTCTCTTAAGTTTATAGATAATGAAAAACCATGACGGTTAAGAAATACTCATAGTAGCATGAGTCTTGAAATGGAGAAACAAATCCACTGTTACGTATGGGTACATATATTTAAAAAAATCTCTAGAGATATTTTGGGAATCTATTCCCCTTTTCAATCTCAACTGAAAAGAGGAATCGAGCAGTTTCCTGAAATATCTCTGTAGAGATTTATTGTTATGTACCCAGTCATAGCTGTGGATTTGTTTCTCCAAACATAACAGTATCTAGACAAGAAGTTATGAAGCCAAGGATACCAAAAAGTGATGGCACCACATCATAACACAGAATCTAAATTGAAAACAGGGACAGGTATGTTAGAGTAATGTAAGGTAGATTTTGGTGTCCAATCTTATTTTAAAATAGGGATAGAGGAGGCTACAGCTTAATGCAGAAAGAGAAACCCCTGAAAGCTGTTGTATGCAGATGACAAGTAGAATGCAAAATCAGAGAAATAGGTCCTCACAATGAGAGGGAAGAGAGGAATAAAAGTCCTTGTAATAGAAACAATTATGAACACTAGTAAGGCAGCAAATAGAAAAGTCCAGTCTGGATAGTGGCCACATGGATATTGAAAATGTCAGGTGGAACATAATGTATGAAATGCAAGTCTTAAAGAGTCACAGGAGATACGCAGGATTGCAAAATGCAAATAAAGTAATGTGATTTTGAATGTCCAAAATGTCAAAGAAGAGCACAAAAGGGAGAAGGCGAGCCATGTATGTGATGGTGCAGGGGCAGACTATAGAGGAGGCAGAATCTTTCTGTTGCCTTGCAACATACTTGTTAGTATGGTATTGAGAAGAAAGAAACTATATTAGCAACATGCTTAAGGGTATAGATATTGCTGGGTTATTGGGCTCTCAGGAAAGAATGGAGGGAATCCTACAGAGTTCTGAATTTTTGCACTGTAGTTTACAAGACCATTAAGTTACATTTTTAGTCCATAATGCTTGCCTGAATGTCTTTGTAATTGATAAGGGCTGAATCTTTTATGTGGTCAAGGTTAAAGATGATTGACTGCTAGTGGAATGGACTAATGATTAAAAGTAAAAGACTAGGAGTAAAACAGGCATGGGTCAGGGAGATGCTGCAAGGAACCCCCACTTTTTTTATCTGCTGCGTGCTATGCAAAAATTATTTAAAGTGTACCTTCCATTTTGGATATGACCACAAAATGCCAGGGTTAATTTATTGAAGATTGTATTAGAAATACAGATGGTGATGAGAGATATTATGCCCAGAAGCTGGGAAATGGACAAGTTGGTCATTCAGAGTAGTTGTGGTGATTGATGTATCAGGACATTAGTTGGTGGCAAAGCCTAGAAATGGATGTAGTAAAAAGGGGAGATCCTGATATACAAAAGGAAGATGAGGAAAATAATGAAAAACTCATGATATAGTGTGCATACTCCACCAGCCTTCGTCCATTTTTCAGCAAATTTAAAGCAAATTTCTTCACCAAAAAATTTTCCTGCTATTCTCACCTTGATTAGCATACAAGTGTTAGCTAAAGTGCATACATGTAGGAGGCAAAATACAAGATAAGTAATGATGATGTAGATGAGGATGTCTGTGTTTTTTAAATATATATATACAATTACCTTTAATATTAAAATTGCCTCCTCCTTGGACAATGAACAAAATGAGAATTTGTACTCTTGAAATATTTATCAAAAAGTCATTCATATACTCCAGAATACCATAGACAACATGCAGTAGAGCATATAATCCGAAAAGGTCCACATTACGCAATATACACTGACGGATCTAAGTCACAATATGGTATGCTGCGGTATCCCAAAACAAAACGTATCAGTTCTCTCCCAGATAAAGCCTCCGTATTTACAGCTGAGTTATGTGCAATAGTATCAGCCATAAAAATAATTAGAGAAGTCTCATGTAATAATTTTGTAATTTATAGTGACTCCAGAAGTGCTATAGCAGCTATTCAAAGCTATAATAAAAAAAATAATATTGTAGAACATATAAAGTTCTCACTTCATAAATTGTATAATAAGGGAACAAATATTGAAATATGTTGGATCCCTGCCCATGTAGGGGTTAAGGGAAATGAAGAGGCTGATAAAGCAGCTAAAGAAGCGGTCCACATGACAAGAACAAATGTAGACATCCCTATCAGTGACTATACAAGATATATAAAAACATTGTAAAAAAATGGCAAAATATATGGAACGAAGAACCTGAAAATAATAAATTAAAACAGATAAAATCCAGTGTTGGAAAATGGAGTTCGTCATATCAGAGAGAGAGACACTCACAAGTAATTCTGACACGTCTTCGAATAGGCCATACTCGTTTGACACATGGACACTTAACCCTTAAACGTCTACTGGACGTATCATATGTCGACTAAAATTGTCTGTTGGGTGCCAAGTGGACGTACTGCACGCCGACTACAAAAATTTCAACCTTCGGTCAACTTTGACTCGACCGAAATGGTCGAAAAACAAATTTCTAAAACTCTTACATTCTAGTAATATTCAATCATGTACCTTCATTTTGCAACAAATTGGAAGTCTCTAGCACAATATTTTGATTTATGGTGAATTTTTGAAAAAACTTTTTTCTTACGCATGGGCGGTAACTCTGCCGAAAATTTCAGAAATCCTTTTGTCATTTTGTCGTAATTTTTGCACTGTTCTATATTAGCCGTTACATAAAGTTTTATATATGAAAATGTGCGCAATTTCATGTACAATACAACAGAAAATAACTCATGGTTGTAGCTTTTATCAGTTTTGAAATATTTTCATATAAATCACGATAACTGCCAAAATTTCAACCTTGGTCAACTTTGACTCAACCGAAATGGTCAAAAAACGCAATTGTAAGCTAAAACTCTTACATTCTAGTAATATTCAATCATTTACCTTCATTTTGCAACCAAATGGAAGTCTCTAGCACAATATTTCGATTTATGGTGAATTATTGAAAAAACTTTTTCCTTACGTCCGCGCCAGAAATTCTTTTCAATCACGTTGTCGTAATGTTTGCACTGTTTTATGTTAGTCGTTACATAAAGTTTTATATATGGAAATGTGTGCAAGTTCATGTAGAATACAAAAGAAAATAACTCATGGTTGTAGCTTTTATCAGTTTTGAATATTTTCATATAAATCACGATAACTGCCAAAATTTCAAGCTTCGGTCAACTTTAACTCGACCTAAATGGTAAAAAAACGCAATTATAAGCTAAAGCTCTTACATTCTAGTAATATTCAATCATGTACCTTCATTTTGCAACAAATTGGAAGTCTCTAGCACAATATTTCGATTTATGGTGAATTTCTGAAAAAAAAAAAACTTTTTCCTTACGTCTGCGCGCAGTAACTCAGCCGAACATCTCGGAAATTCTTTCGTCATGTTGTCGTAATGTTTGCATCATTTTACATTAGTCGTTACATAAACTTTTATATATGAAAATGTGCGCAATTTCATGTAGAATACAACAGAAGATAGCTCATGGTTGTAGCTTTTATCAGTTTTGAAATATTTTCACATAAATCACGATAACTGCCAAAATTTCAACCTTCGGTCAACTTTAACTCGACCGAAATGGTAAAAAACGCAATTGTAAGCTAAAACTCTTACATTCTAGTAATATTCAATCATTTACCTTCATTTTGCAATAAATTGGAAGTCTCTAGCACAATATTTCGATTTATGGTGAATTTTTGAAAAACATTTTCCTTACGCTCTTGTGGTAACTCGGCCGAACATCTCAGAAATTCTTTCGTCTCGTCGTCGTAATATTTGCACCGTTTTATATTAGTCGTTACATAAAGTTTTATATATGAAAATGTGCACAATTTCATGTACAAGACAACAGAAAATAACTCATGGTTGTAGCTTTTATCAGTTTTGAAATATTTTCATATAAATCATGATAAATAGAAAAAATTCGACTTTCGGTCAACTTTAACGCGACCGAAATGGTCGAAAACTGCAATTGTAAGCTAAAACACTTACAGTCTAGTAATATTCAATCAATTAGCTTCATATTTCAACAAACGGGAAGTCTCTAGCACAATATTTCGATTTATGGTGAATTTTTTATAAAAACATTTTTTTACGTCCCTCGTTATTTAATTCATGCATCATTTTGTGATAATATTTTCTCTGTGTTGCTTTGATCGTTTTACAATTTGTTATATACCAAAATCATCGCAATTTAGTGTACAATACAACTAAAAAAAATTAACTCATTAGCTTTAACCGTTGTGCTTACAGCGCGATTTGTATACAATTATGTTTTTTTTTTTTGCTGTCATATATTCCAATATTTATATATGATAATGATATTTTTGTTTATTTCTGATGGTTGCATACTAAACTTCAGGTAATGACAAAAAAAGGAGCCAAAAATGAACTGTTAATCTTAAAAACTAAGCGTGCTGTGATTTTTTAAAAAAAACTTTTTTTCCACTTCGGCGCTAACTCACTGAACGCCGCCGGCATACGGGAGACGTTTTTGTAAATAGAGGCTCGGCGTTTAAGGGTTAATGAACAGTCCATGTGGCGCTCTTCCCAGATGCCCAGATTGCAATGTGCTGATAACAGTTAAGCATATACTGTGTGAATGTCCAAAATATAACCTGCAGCGATTATCAAATTTTGGAAATAGACCTATAGAAGAAATTTTGTCAGAATCTTCAACATTCTCAGTAGTACCCATTTTAATGTTCATGAGAAGCTGTGAGTTAATTGATAAAATATAAAAATCAATCGATCAGTATAATGAATTTTAAAACAAGTAAATTTTATGATTTTACTTAATTTATTTTGAGTTTTAATAAACCTTTTTAGTAAGTATATATGGAAGCATGAGTTTAAATGTATTTATTGTGTCAGTGTGTTCCAGTATGAAAGCGTATGACTTTTTACAGCTTTTAATTTCATTTTCATTTTCGTTCATTCATCATTGACAAGTTACCTATGAGGTCCCAGTGCTAGGCTTCTAGCCTTGACTTTTCATTCCACCCTAATCCTTTGGGCCAGCCCTATGAGAGCTGATGGTCAGCTCAGTGGTCTGGTTAAACTATTTTAATAATAATAATAATCTGATCATCATAGTGAATAAGTAGAAAGGCCCAGGAGGTAAATTTTTGTCTGGTGATGGTGTGGTTTTGGTTAAGGAAAGGTTTATGTAAAGTTGTGGTGCTCAGTGTAGCTTCTGATTGCTCGACAGGAATGGTAACAACTACTGTGCAGTACTGTACTGTATATGGTTTTTCTCAGGTTCCCAAACTGCTGATACAGTATAGGGTATTGACTTTATCCAATAAATGTTATTTACATCTTCTAGTGGATTATTGTCAGTATTTCTTAGTTTATCATCCTAGTTTAGACTTTTTTTAGCTGACAGTATGTTGCATTACTGGTCAGATTTATAAGTGGTATATTGATTATTATTAACTTTTTCTGGTAGTCTTTAGTAACATAAAGTTTTTGTGTTTCTAAGCTTTTAAATATGATTTTTTCAGTCTCCAAATGTAGACAGAACTCGACATGATTCATCTAGCTTTCAGAGGCCATCTCTCTCATCTGAGGATGAGGTAAGTACAGTTATTCATCTCTTTTACTCTGGTAATAGGTAAAAAGTTTGGAAAAAATCTGAAATGTGTTAAGGGATGGGTCCAGTACTTAATATATCCTGTCCTTGCAATTGTTCCTACAGAAATACAAGTCATCTTTTGGCACAAGCTGGTTTGGTGGCTGAAGCTAGCTAACAAGGTAGCTAATTAGTGGTAAGTGATTGAGGGGCAGGGGCTACCTTCCACTCACTCAATGCAAGCATTCACTTTCTCCTTGACAGCTACAGTGAAGATGTCTTTGCCCTTTTAATGAGATATGATTTCAGTATATTTAATGAAGATTTAGTCATATTTATTCTTATACTAAATATATACAGTATTTTGGATATAAAAGTTTAATATGTACAGGCAGTCCCCGGGTAACAGCAATCTGGTTTTATGGGGCTTGTCTAGCGACGAAAATCGGCAATTTTCAGTGCCAATACATACCTAAGAGAGGTGCTGATAACCAAAAATTGGCGCTTTTTGGCGCCGATAAGCCCTGGTGATTTTCGGTTATCAGCAATTTTCAGTTACCATCACATCCTCAGAACAGAACCCCCACCAATAACCAGCAACTGCCTGTACAGTACGTAATTTTTGTTGGTTCTGTCTAATATCATCCTGCATTTTTTACGTTCATATTTTAACACTGAATTTTACTAGTATATCGTCATTAACCTATTCATTATCAATCATATCATTAATTTATATATTTAACCTTCATTACGGCGCTGAATAATCCTGATGGGTTCCGGCGCTTGGTCTTCAAGACCTAAATTTCATAATCAATCAATCAACCAATAATGAAACAAAATTGCATACAAATAGAAATAACGGAGCACAGAAAAGTAAATCTTGAGAAGAAATTAATGCTTTAGAAATAAATGGTAAAGAATAAAGAAACAGGTACAAATGGGATGGATAATATTTTATCCAATTCATATGAAATATTAATGCAAATAGGAACACAGGAGGATGCTACTACAGAAGTAACAGAAGAGGGTCATGATGGACTGGGAATTAAAGATAAAAAAAGGCCTTTGTAGAGAACACCACCCAAAACGAAAAAACCAACTGTTATTAGAGAAACATCGGTCAAACCAAAGATAAAGGATATGAAGAAAGAACAAAAAAAAAGCAAGCTAAGAATATACCTTTATCTCCTAAAGTTATAGTAAAGCCCATGAAGACAGATTTCCAAAACACTGAAGAAGTGAAAGAGAACCACACCATAGATAACAATGATTATGTCAGGGAGAAGAGATTATTCCATCTCCAGTAATTGGTACAAGAAAAAAATGAAGAAAGAAATATACAGACAGTCTCCGGTATATGACGGGCTCGGCTTACGATGTTCCGAGTTTACGATGCTTTTCAAACATATTCATAAAAAAATCATTTCCTGGGTTACAACGCATGTTCCAGGTTTACGACGCTGACAATACCGGTCCGACGGAAGAAATATGGCTCCAGAATGGCAGAATGGTCAATTTTGGAGGGTTTTCTGTTAAAAAACTCAATGTAAATGCAGGATGAATTGTTTTCAAGACACCCAAAGGATTAAAAATAAGGTTTTTTTACGATTTTCGATGGTACGACGACGCCAGTCCAACCAGTTGCGGATTTACATTGAGGCTAATGAGGCTGCAGCCTCAGGCCCCGGGTACTGAGGGGCCCCCCGATGAGGTGATGATTAGAAAATATATCAATAAAATTGGCAATAGTACATTTACGAGACTTGGCAAACCTGGAGTGTATACGCGTTCATGTCAGCTAGGCGAAACCTCGAGGTAGTGGTGTGGTGTATATAGTGAGAGGAGCCAACGAGTACAGTTCACGTGGCACAGAAACGTGTTGGACATGCACTGTGCTGTGAGTAGTTGAGTTTATGTGAATGGTGTGAATTGGGTCTGCACTATATTTGATTGTGCTCGAGTGATTGATAGTATTGAGGTGAATTATTGGTGCGTGTGGCATCTGGTTTGTGAAGCGTTATGTTTTGTGTTATTATTTTATTTGTCACAATCAATCAATCAATCAAATAATCAATCAAATATATATATATATATATATATATATATATATATATATATATATATATATATATATATATATATATATATATATATATATATATATATATATATATATATATATATATATATATATATATATATATATATATATATATCAATGGTTCAACTGTGAAGTTGCCTAGAATAGCTATATTGATAAAATATGTCCAATATTGAAGGTGTTATGTAATATTATGTGCATGAGGAGGAATATGGTGGACTCTGTATTGTGGTGGTAGTGATACGTTATTATATAACTTATAACCGTTGTATAATAACGTATGATCACCAACACAATACACAGTCCACCAAATTCCTCCTCATGCACATAACGCTACCTTCAATGTTAGATATCTTTTATCAATATATATATATATATATATATATATTCTTGACAATATTGCAGTTATACCACACTAGAATAGTTATAAAATATAAATATAAAAATATAAAATATAAATATTTATATTTTATAGTGGTTATAACATCCAGGTCTGGATTGGTTCGGATGGGGAACGGGCACTGAAAAAAGGTAAGAACCACTGTATTAGAGATAATGAACACTATTTTTCGTTTCATTATGACCTAATGGTCAAGCTAGAGAGAGGTGGAAGCTCTTCTGCTGTGGCCATCCCTTAGTGGGAGCTCCTAGGAGCAGGCGTCAAAATGAATTGAATTGAATTGATAGATGTTTGTTTTCGCCTCTAAATGGTAAGGGAGTACTGATTTTACGCCAGTACTGATTTATATTTGTGTGTTTCGCAAGGAAGGAGAGATATATTTGAAATCACCCTCCCTTTCCTGGGCCCTCAACCATAGCAATATGGGATAGTTTGATTTGCCTGCATTTTTGTCATAGTTTGTGATAATTACATTTTATTGTTTGTTTGTTTCAGAACCCAGAGATGTCTCTTAGAAAGTATGAAATTGGGGCAGGTTTAAAGAAAGCAGCTAAGAGAAAACTTAAAATGGAAAATATAACCAAACAACACGGATAGAGACATTTTTCACTCAGTCTGTATCAGAATCTGCTGCATCTTCTTCTTCAGCTGAAATAGAAAAGATATCCGTGCCAGTAGAGCATCAAGAAGCTCAGCTTCACAATCAACATGATAGTGATGACGTAAAAAAACAGTCATATGGCCATGAGGAAGCTTCACTGACTATAGATAGTAATGGAAATACATCCTCAGGTCTTTATGAGACAGATTTAGGATTATGGAAAGAGGTCTCATCAGATATGCAAGCACATTTTATTAGTGTAGGTAGTGTGGACTGTCAGCATAAAGATGATGATTTTGCCAGGTCCAAACGTTCATATGCTGATCAATTTCGTTACTGTACAGCTGCTTTATTCACTCGTATACATTCTCTTACTGGTGAAAAATCAGTTCGAACTTGGTTATGCTACTCTCCAACAACAGGTAAAGTGTACTGCTTTACATGTAAACTGTTATCAACTGAGGCTAGCGAATTTTCCTGTGGCTTTAATGACTGGAAGAATGTAAAGCGTGCCATTGACAATCATGAAAAGAGTCAGACACACCTGTCGGCTTGTGTGGCTTTTAAACAGCGATCAAGTCTGGTGGGTTGTGTTGATGCAATGAATGAAAAGTTGTTGGTAAGTGAAACAAATTATTGGCTATCAGTTCTTCAACGTTCGTAGACGTCATCAAATTTTTTGGCTGAGAGAGGTTTGCTCTTTAGAGGATAAGAAGAAATGTTCGGATCACCAGCAAATGACAATTATATGAATACTTGAGCTAGTAGGTAAATATGACAGTTTTCTGGCCACCCACATTGAGAAATATGGTAACCCAGGTTTTGGTATGAAGTCTTATTTGTCTTCTACAATATGTGATGAATTGATCTGTATCATGGGCAAAAAGTACTTTCTGTAATTGTTCAGGAACTGAAAATGGTCAAGTATTACAGTATTTGCATTGACTCTACACCAGATATATCTCATGTTGATCAACTGTCAATAGTTGTTCGTTATGTAAAGGAAGATGGTCCTGTTGAAAGATTCCTTTCTTTCATCGATATTAATACACACACAGGGAAAGGACTGGCCACTGCACTTCTAGATTTCTTGAGGACCAACAAAATAGACATCAGTGACTGCCGTGGTCAGTCTTACGACAACGCATCAAACATGTCTGGTACATACAATGGCGTACAGGCTCACATTCTTTCAGTGAACCCTCTTGCTGCATACATACCCTGTTTTGCTCATTCTTTAAACTTAGTGGGAGCAAATGCTGTTGATTGCTGTCCTCTCACTGTTCAGTTTTTTGATGTAGTCCAGAGAGTGTACACGTTTTTGCTGCATCTACTCATCGCTGGAGCATACTTGTTAGTGCATTAGACAAACAGGCACCAGTGCCCAAAAACTGTCAGATACGCGCGTTGGTCATGTCATGCTGATGCAACCAGTGCTCTGCGGGAAAGGGTTTAAGAGGGTTCTGTATGCTCTAGAACAGATCACAGGTGACCCAGAAGAGAAACAAATCACTAGACAAGAGGCAAAGGGATTATCAAGTGAGTTTCACAAACTAGAAACTGGCATCCTCATAACACTGTGGGACACTGTTCTGCAAAGATTTAACAACACAAGCAAAGCTCTTCAGTGTGCTACACTTGACCTGAATAATGCAGTTAGTCTCCTAAATTCTCTACAGGATTTCGTTTCTTCATTACGCTCAGAATTTGATGATTTTGAAGAACAAGGTAAAGAGCTTAGTGAAACTAACACTTATGAGGAGGAAACCCGCAGGAAACAAGCGGAAGAAACAATTTGATGAGAGCTCAGGTGAAGAAACAAGAATGTCCGGAAAGGAGAAATTTCGAGTAGAGGTCTTTCTAAGAATTATTGATCACTTGAATACTGCACTAGTATATCGTGCTTCAGCTTATAAGGATATCAGCTCAAAATTTGGTTTCTTGTCTAAAGTGATGACAATGGACAGGAATTCACTTAAACATCATTGTGATTTGTTAGTTAATCATTATCCTTCTGACATTGAGACCAGCTTCAGTGATGAAATGATTCACTTTGCATCATATGCTGCAGCAAATATCAATGATTTCCGTAACAAAAATGAAAACCAAGAATGTAGCACTGAATTGATTGTATATCGAATGCCTGCAACACGGGCGAAAGAAGTCTTTCCAATGGAAATAGCATATCGCCTGTATTTATGTCTCATGGTAACAAACTGTACTGGAGCTGGAGCTTTTCAAAGCTTAAACTGATAAAAATGAAACACGAAAGCAAAAATGAAGGAACAGCTGCCTAAACATGCTGTCACTTTATAAGATAGAGACCAGTATTTTGCAAAAGTTAAACTTTCAGGATGTAGTGAGACTGTAAACCAGAAAGCTAGGAAAGTGAAGTTCCCTAAGTAGGCATTAACTTACAACATGGATTTTCATGTTGACATTTGTTTGCTCGTTTTTCATGTTGACATTTATTTGACACTCATTTTTCACATTTTTTCATGTTGAATTTATGGAAATATATACAATGCATATTAGTATTTTCATGGAAACATGAGACCAGAGTTCATAAACTGTATCTAATGTGATTGATTTTTCTGTAACTACTACCTTCTCATCTGATTAGGTAATACTTGCCTCATATGTGAATTATACAAATACATGAATTGTTCAGTAATATTTTCATTGTTTTTCTGTTGTTAATAGTTTGTAATGGGAGTTTTTTATACAGCATGATACAGCATAATGACTGACTGTCAGCCTAATGTAACTCAAACGAAAACTCATTGATAGTACACTAACTGATATTGTTCAGATGAAACATGTGCTAAAACAAAATATACAAATGTGTACATGTCTGTTAAAAGGGCCCTGATGAAGTAGCCTCAGGCCCCAAGTACTGTTAATCCGCCTCGAGTCCAACGATCGATTGGAGGAAATATGCATCCAAAACAGCAGAATGGTCAATATTTGGGGGTTTTATTATGAGAAACTCAATAAATGCTGGATTTGTTATTTTCAAGACACCCAAAGGATTAAAAAATAAGGCTTTTACGATTTTTCGACGGTATTTCGGACGCACGCCAGTCCGGACAACGATCGGAAGAAATATGCACCCAAAACAGCAGAATGGTCAATATTTGGAGGGTTTTTATTATGAGAAACTCAATATAAATGCAGGATTCGTTGTTTTCAAGACACCCAAAGGATTAAAAGTAAGGTTTTCTTACGATTTTCAACAGTATTTCGGATGACGCCAATCCGACGACAATCGGAAGAAATATGCATCCAAAACAGCAGAATGGTCAATATCTGGAGGGTTTTTATTATGAGAAACTCAATATAAATGCAGGATTCGTTGTTTTCAAGACACCCAAAGGATTAAAATTAAAGTTTTCTTATGATTCTCGATGGTAATATTTGGGATGACTCTGTCCAAAACATACGACGAAGAAAAATGTACATTCGATTTTTCATATGATCAATATTCACTAATTACTGATTTTTATTTTATTTTCATAGACTAAATATTATTTTTAATGCAAAATTGTTTACTAATTTCTAAAATATTAATATTACAACCAGCAAAGTATCATAAAAGTTAAATTAAAACCCGAATCATAAAACTGCTACCGATACCCAAAGAATAATTCACAATTTCCACTTAATAATAATAATACCTTATTCCACAAATTTACAGTGGGTATTCTTACAATGTGCATTGGTTAAAAATATAGATAAAATGTTTGTTTAAAATTTGTACTTCATACTGATGAAAGTAATATATACATAGAATTATATATGTTATCTATTAACAATATTTACACAAAACAAAACATCTGATCCAAAACACAGTGCCAACAACGCCAAGAAATTAGCCTTTCAATTTTCTTTTTTGAAAGAATTTATTGTTTCGCTTACATCTGGAAGGAAGTGTATTCACAAACAGGCCCTCACTGATAAGTGTCATCAGCTAATTTAGTCCTAGTACATTTAACCACCAAGTTATCTGTTTGCCTTGTTATTCTTACAGTGTTTTCTCCTACTGTCTCTAATTCTATAACTCTTCTGATGGTTGTAAATTGCACTGCTTAAAACATGAATAAAGCAAGGTCATATTCTATTTGCTCTTAATTCTTAACCATTCGAGCTTTTATGAATGGAGTAGCACGGTCGACTTTTTTCCACCTCCCACAGCAATTTTAGCAAACTTAATCTTGTACCTTCTGTATTAGAGTTTTATGCCCTCCTCCCCATAGCACAGCAATAATATGAAAAATAAGCTCAGCACTAGCGATTCAATCCACCATTTTTCTGAGTCAAAGTCAAAAGATTCCTTGTGTCTATTCAAAACACTAAAATGCCACTTGCTTTCTTACATATAGACTTATATGACCATTAAATGTCAGATTGCTATCTATATATAAAACCTATATTTTTACACTTACTCACATTCAGAAGAGATGTACCAGCTCTGATAACCAGATTCGATGGTATTCATCTATATATTACAGAGCCTACAAATATAAACTGTGTTTTATTTGTGCTTATTTTCAAACCGCTTTAAGAGAAGTAGAATTGACTCGATCCATCGCTCCTTCCATATTTAATGAGTGTTCTAGTTTTCATATTTATTGGAAAGAATGAATTGTGCATCATCAGCAAATTGAACAAGTTCAATCATGCGCAATACTTTGCAAGTCATTGATAAAAATATTAAATAAAATCGGACCTAAGACCGATCCTGAGGCACTCCATAATTAACGCTTTTAGTTGAAATATAAGAATCTATTTTCACAGACTGAAAGCAATTGGATAAGTAGTCTTCAAACCAAAATTTATCAATGCTATAACGCCATCTTATCTAGGAGAATTGATGAGATACGCTTAATCGAAAAGCTGACAAATCACACAAAGAGCCAACAAAGAAATTTCATTTTATCTACATTTTTATATAAGACTTCGTAACCTTTGTTAACGAGCTCAAGTTTACGCTCGCCCTAATTCTAAGTGCTGTTTATCTGACAGAAGGTGATTAACAGATAGGTATTCACACTTCTAAGATTAAGTAAGGCCAACCGCTCATATCTCTCTGCATTGCATATATCCTTCAAAAATATTGATTAATGTATATAAACATAAAATATACTAAAACCCTCATCATCGCCAGTGGTAATTTTTTTATTGCTTTGATGTAGGCTTATGATGATACTACCGGTTGGGAGATTAGAAGCGAGCCAATAACAGAGCCAGCAACCCCTTCTCTCCATGATTTATACGCTATTGGTTGGCAGAACTGGCAGCAGCCATTAACAACTTGTAACAACTCCTCTTCCTTCCGCCTCCCGATGACATGCTACAGGAAGGGTGATTTAACCAATCGCAGCGAAACACGTGGCTTTTGCATACACTATGAAGAGCGCAGCGAGAGTTTTTTTCTCTCCCTGACGTGAGAGAGAGAATGACTGCACGCCTCACCAGTTAGCCTAGGTTGGCTATAACACCTTTTTCCTTCGGGAAAAATCGTTAAGGGAGGGGCTATCTCAATCTGTAATGTATGAGTTTGCGTCTGTGATCTCGCTCTGTACACATATGTGTTTTATGTTTGGTGCTTCCCTTTGTTTGGTTTGCTTGATATATTGCTCACGCCCACCTCCTGTTTCTCAAGCCACTTAGGCTAATGTCTTAATAAGTTAAGCTGAATAGCGTAGGGTTTACTCCGCGTAGCTATCCTAGTTCAATCCTTCTTGGGTTGTTTACTATCTGTGACCGAGTGCCTCCCCACCCTCCTGTTCACACCTTTACCGACTATATATATATTATTTTGTGGTATCGAGAATCCCCTTCTCCTTTTTATCCTTTGCTATTTCTCTCCCCTTGGTTCGTTTTCAAGGTTTGTTAACTCTTCCAAGGCTTGAGATAATTTATCCTTATTTGTGCCATTTTCCACATCCTCCCTCTGCATTGATTGGTTGTCCGGTGTGTCTGACCTTATCGGTTGGCACTCCACCTGACCTGAGGTGACCGAGTGCTCTCCCACCCTGTTCACACTCCTTGCTTTTCTTTGCTCTCCGGTCAGAGTGTTTTTTTGCTCCTTCCTCTCCTTTTCTCTCGCTCTGCCAAACACAGCTCACATAATGAGGGGACTAAGGAGATCTCTGGGCGCCGGGAGCGTCCCACCCTGGTCGCTACTTTGGGCTACCAACCTCCTGGCATATCCTTCCCCTTCCTTTACGCCGATCAGCCTGGTGCTTCCTACAGGTTCGCACCTCACTGTTGGGATTCCACAAATAGCCAGCTTTTTCCACCGCTAACTGTCTTCGTTTTATTTACTTTCGGTATCTCTCCATTTGCTACTACCTGTTCGGTGTTTTTTATCTTGTTGGGCGCTCCTTGCTTAATGCTCGGCTATTTTAGTGTTTAGCGGTCGGCGTTTATTCCACCTGACCGCTATCACTGCTCAGATATCCTCCTCAAGTTTTCCTTGGCTCTGAGTGCCTACTCCGAACAGTTCATAATCCTTCCCACTATGTTTATATCTGTCACATATTGTTAAACATGGTCGCCCAATGGGTTCCAGTTGACTGGTGCTTTGCGTCTATGAGTTTTGGTCCTGTTAGGTCGTTTTCTCCTGTTTTCTCCGGGGCCTTTCCTGGTTTGATTTGGTTAGTCGCTGCCACGGCACTCTGCTCTGGCATCCGCTCCAGCATGCCCACTTCATATCGCCAGCTGGTTTTGTCGAAAGGCAGGAATGTCTTCGCTATCCTGCAACAAGCCAGCGTCACGGAGTCTATAGTTCCCATTCGCGCAGTCTGTTTTGGAGAATTTAAAGTTTGGCACCGTAGTTATTGTAAGCACTATGCTCTCCCCAAGCAGACTTCTTTGATGAACCCGTAGGTTTTATATACACTTGTCGGTTTTCTCCACCAAACTCCGCCTCATGTGGCTTATTCTTGGCTCCTCGAAGGCTGTAGCACGCGAGGTTTTCCTGAGCAGGCTACTGATGAATCCGTAGGTTTTATTTACACCAGTCGGTTTTAACCTCCGCCAACGTCGCCATATGGCTTATTATTAGTCGCTTGGTACCGGTTGTACGGCGCTGAATACCATGATCTCCGAAGAAGCACCGATGAATCTGTAGAGGGTTTCATATACACCTGTCGTTTTACCTCCATCAAGCTCTGCCTCATGTGGCTAACAATATCTTTCGCAAGTTTGGGGCCTTCCGTAGAGATTCTCGTGATCAGATTATACGCTATCGCATTTCCTCCGCCAGACCGCTCGATGAGATTCTCGATAAATCGTAGGCTTTACACTCACTGTTTTTCAAACCTCGCTTCATATGACTTATTAATAGTTGCTCTCCGTATTAGTCCAATTTCTCCTGGAGGCCGTCGCAAGTCTCGTGAATTTGCTGTTGACGGAGAGTTTTCGAAGTCGCTGCGGCTCTTCTGTCTCATTCCCAATCCCCAGAATATGCCTGAGCTGATAAGTAAAAGTGAGATAAGTGAGGCAACCTTTTCGCTTAGCTCCGAATTAGTGAGCGTCTTTCTCAGATTTTACAGTTCTCAACCTTTTTCGACGGTTCCTGGTCTACCGTCTCCAAGGTGAAATCAGTCAAAAAGACTCTTTTAAACCAAGAAGACTCCGCCTGGGCCCTCGAGGACGCCCGGATCTCTAATCCGGTGCCGCTTCACGCAGTTTGGCCTCGTCTCTGAAAGGGACACGTCTTAAGCAAAGCAAGGCGGTTACCCCTCCTTCCTTTGTTGAAGACTTTACGGGTCTCCTATAAGGAGCTCGATTTGAGGGTCATTGTCAACCTATCAAACTATCTATCTACCCTCATGGTCCGTGCCTTCCTTTCCCAGGAGCTAAATCCCAAAGAGATTAATCAAGACCATTGTCAATGGATCACCAGTCCTGCTCTGCCCGGAATTTATCGCGCCCGACACCTCCAATTTCTTTCCTCCGGCTCAGGGGAACCTTGGCGTGCTAACCCTTTATGCTTCCTGAGATGAAGGCACCCTCCTATCAGGGGTGTGGGCACACGGAGGCGGTGGAATGGTATTTCTTCTTCCTGCTGCATCCTTTATCCGGGGTTTTACCAGACTGTCAGAAGGAGCATGGCATCTATCTGGCAGGATCCCAGAGAGCCCCTCATCTTAGGCTGGCAACACTGCCTGTTGAGAACTGAATGGAGGCAGCAGAGAATTCCAAGTTCACGCCAGCATAAGGTCTTACTGCAGCCTTTGAGAGCCTGTCTACTCCCTTGTGGTCCTAATGTGCCCTATCAACAGGTTTGTTTGAAAATAACCGACGCATTTCCAGGAGACAGATATCACAGATACGCTCACAATGAATCTTTCTAACCCTGACTACGCTTAACACCAGCGCATAGCCCCAAGCTTCCGGAGTCACCTCGGCTGAAACAGGGTGTGTAAGTCAGGCCTTGCCAGGCCCACCCTTTGACTTAACAGAAACAATGTCTGTATATAATATGTTCATTGTTTCAGGTCCTGATAAACTTCACAGGTTTTCTGTAGGCCCGCTATTTCATCAGTCCGGTTGGACAGTTGCACCACTTTTTCGCCAGCCACTGCCCGCTTGAGCCGAAAAAAATTTTATGAACAGTTTCCACCTGAGAATTAATCTTTCCTCACAGGTGGGCGTTGTTGTCGTGTCCGCCCGCTCCTAATGTTAATCAGAGCCTGCTCGTGGGTGTCTACCCACGAAATGAAACACCTGATCTTGTCATCCCCATCCAAGTCCGCAGCAGTTCATAGTTCAAGCACCCCCTGCTCAGGCGGTGGTGCAGGCTCTTCAGGTTCCTGCCCTGACAGCCGCCAGCCTCTCACTCTAAGCTCCACTCACAAAGTGGTTCAGCCAACACATCAAATTTCTTGAACACCCGCCGAGTTTTTTGTTTCCATACGAAACCCAAGGAAAGAATTTTCACTAGACATTCTGCCAGAGGCCTGACCGGGTTACCAGAGACAGGGAAGCACCTGCCTTCTCCAGAAATTGGGAAGGCATACTGGGAGACAACGCTTCCTCCTGTAGTATTTCTCATATGGGTGGAGGCTGTACCATTTTCGGGCCATTGGAACTCAGTCCCTGGACCCAGAGTATAGTTATCAAGGGCCCAGGTGGAGCTGGACTGTTTGTCCTCTCAATCAGGTGTTCAGTCAGCTTCCGGCCAGAGTTCTGAGGATTTTGTGAATGGCCTGTCAGGCTTTTCAGTCTGCCAAGGAAGTTCCTTCCACTGAAAATTTTTCTGGGCGTGTCCGCTTATTTTCCTCATTCAATGCGTGTCTCGGTTGCTTTTAGTCTTGTGGGTTCGATCCTACTGTCTGCGGAGCCGTAAATCAATTCTATAGACCTTTTCCGACGCTTCACATCTTAAGGTAGAAAGGTTCTATCTTCTTGGGATTCAGACTCGTGGTAGAAGTAATTCTTCAGGTTCATGCCTCCTCAATGCAGCCCACAGAGTCTTCTTTTGCAGGCTAGGTTTGAACAGTACCGTAGTTCAACAGCCCGTATTAGAATGTTATGCCAGCCGCATCTAGTTGCCTGGTCTATTTAGCACCCAGCGCCGAATTGCCTGAGGGTGCCAGCCGCTATAATCGGTTTTCAGAGTCTCTGGGCTTCTGCCAGGAAGGAACCCACCTGATTCCGAGGGTATCCTTCAGTAGTTGTGAATCCAGTGGAAGCGGAAAGAGGATATGGCACACCTAACATTTCATCAACACAAGCATACTGGGCCACAGTTCAAGAAAGGTTTTGGTTTCTCTCTAGCTGTTTCATGACGGTTCTCCTCTGAAGTCAAAGGTGGAGCGAGATTCGTATGGCGGAGTCAGGGACGTGTCTCCCTGATTCCTCCTGTTTGAATAGTGGCCTCCGGCCCACAACTGCCAAGTACACGTCGTCCCTCTCCAGCCTTCCTCCGGCCTCAGTATTCCACACCGCCACCTCTCTGGGCGCGGGGGAGATGGCCCATATACATGCTGAACTTAAGTCATCAATGCTCCAGCAGTTCCATATCAACGCTTTGGAGTGGGCTGTGGCAGTCTTCCCTGTCCTTGGGAAACTTCTTCCTCCCAAGAGGTTTCATTTAGGCTGGTCTCTGTCAAAACAGTAATAGTGCGCCATGTGAAACAAGTAATTGAACTCGAAGAGTTTTCATTCAGGTTATGGTTCATTTCTTCTCCATAACCAAATAAGGACGCAGCCACTGCCACCTCGAGGGGTCCAAAAGGTCACTACTTTTCCTATCCAGGGCCTCCCCTGGTGTCAGAATAGTCCTGTGGACGAGGTCATTCAGGTAGTCTTGTGACCGCTTCCTGGACCTGGAAGTAGGTCTGTTTGCAACCCAATTCAGCCACAAACTACTGGGCTGCATTTATTTGTATGAATCAGTCTGCGCCAAGTACATGCCCTGGCTTTGTGGTCTTTGTGAATCTTTTACAGTTTAGGAGGAAACTGATCTTGGTCCTAGTTATTACTGTTTTCCTAAAATCAGTCAAGGGATCCTACTTACTGCAGTATGGTCTGCAGTTGGCAATAGCACTCTCTTCACATAGTTTTCGGCTACAGTAATGTGATGCTGTCGCACATCCCTGTGAGTGTGTTTTGTTGGAACCAGACCACAGGCTTCCAACTTTCATCCCTATGTCTGTGGCACTGCCTGAGACCAGTGATTCCGGCCCACATTCGGTTTCTAGTTTTGAGTAATGGTCTGAGCTACTAATCAAACAACTATTTAGCCTTTACCTTCCTTGTTGGGGAAGACTCAAAATTTAATCAGCTTAGCTTCTAGTGCTAAGGTTTTCCTCACTGTCTGCCTCCTCATAGTTCACTGCAGAGGTGCTCTAGCTTTTCACTTACAAAGAACAGAGCCCTGCCCTGACGGATCACCTACAAACTTTCGATTTAAATGGCGTGGATATTTTCACTGCACAAATTTCTTGAACCTGGTAAATAGGAAAGGCATCATAGCTGGGATTGGGTTTATATCCTGGCAATAGTGATATCCTGGCGAGACTCATCAACTGCCTGATAGCAATGAACTGAGCCAGCGGAATTATTCTACGGACTGACCACGGATTCCAGGGGGCTAGTTCTGGGAATGACCGGCATTCTGTCCGGCTTGCCCATACCGGACAGGTGGGGATGATGTTGTATCTTCAGCAATGCCTTCTCAGTCCTATCTGCCGGCGGCTTACACCGAGCCACTCTAATCATGTTGTACATCCCTTTGGGTAGTGAGATGCGATTATTTGAGTCGGTTCTCACTTGTGCCATTAGTGAGTGAATTGAACCATGAGCAGCTGAGCATATGTTTTGCTGCTTCAGGTCACTTTTTTTTTCCTCCTCCTCCTCCTCCTCAATTTTTACACAAGTAAGTTTAAGGATTTGAGTACTTGACCTGACAGGTAGTTAACGCACGTGTTGACAACCATTGAACCCATCCTGACAACCTTTAGAAAGTCAAAACACAATGCACAACACTGAACCGCGTTCTGTACAAAGTAAACCAGTGTGCAATATCAAGTTTTGACCTAACTTTGATCACTTGACTCCTCTGTATATTAATGGTATTTAACCAGAATGACCAGAAAATATCATGACCAAGTTAGAAAATTATTTATTAAACAGACACTTCAATGATTTTAATGTCATTTAGACAATGAAGAAAAGACTTACGACAGAGGCTACTAATAAAAAGTCAATTTTATAATTGATTATCAATAAAAAAGATAGATGAACACAAATGAGCAATAAAAACACATACTATGAACAGTATTCAGGGTACTATTGTACTTCCTGAGAATAACGAAAGCAAGAAAAGCAAATACTGTTAGACTACTTAAAAAAGGAGATACCCCAGTACAGGATCATAATCATATGATCTGCTGGCAAAGAAAAGAAGAACAAGTCTTAAAAATCGCGAAAATAAAATTTGAAGGCCAAGACTCACCTCAGAAAATAAAAATTTTAGGCCAAACCAGAGAAGTAAGACCATATCGTCTCAGCTGCACACTGTCAGAATTACAGCAAATATGGCATGCAAAAGTATTGTCGAAATGAACCTGTATGCGCCAGAGTTGTGGATCTGAAGAACATGCCACACAATGGAAGTGTGGGGAACCAAAGTAGCATAAACTAGCAAAACCATCATGCAAGATCCAAAGAATGTATGTACTATATAATGTAGAGTTGAAAATATTGCAAGAAAGAATCAACAATCTCAAAGGAATAAATGACCAGGCAATATAATCAAGATCCGCTCTAAGAACTGACACACCTTAACAAAACCAACAATGAAACAAAATGCATACAAATAGAACCAACGGCTATGCAATTTTCAAGAAATGAAGCGTCGAAATAAAAACTAAATTGTAAAGAATAAAGAAATAGGACAAATGATAGTGGATAACATTTTATCCAATTCATTTGAAATATTAATGCAAATAGAAACAACACAGGAGGATGCTACCACAGAAATAACAGAGGAAGGACCTGATAGGATTAGAAATTAAAGATAAAAAAAGGCCATTGGAAAGAACAACCCAAAACAAGAAAACCAATTAATTGTTATAAAATCTGTCATCAAAACAAAACAAGAGATATGAAGAAAGAACAAAAAAAAAAAAAAACTAGTTAAGAATATTCCATTATCTCCTAAACAATAGTAAAACCAATGGATACAGACATCCAAAATACTGAAGAAGGGGGGAGACAACCACTTTAGACAACAATGAATATGTCAGCGATAGAGATTACTCCATCACTAATAAATGAGACAACAAATAAATAAAGAAAGAAATATAAGAGACAAACTCTTGGATGTAATGATTGTTTCATTGCATTGTGCAACGATAACAAAACATAACAAAGATGGCTTAACAAACGTTATAAGAAACTTTTATGAATATAGAAAAAGAACCATGATTTATACCCATGAAAAGGTTGCACAAAGCGTTGAGCACTTAATATATTATAAAAAGAAAAACAAACAATGTAGTAAGAAAATTATTAGAAAATCAACTGATAATACAAAAAGAGTAAAACTCTTGACCATGAGACAAAATATTTTCAATAGCTATAATACAATGGAAATCGTGAATGGTCTACAGACCAGATTACACCTAGGAGAAATACAACGAGAATACTAAAAAGAATACTTAACTCATGATATTATGTTTACAACATGTCAACAAAACAATATCAACAATAGGTAAATATACCTTAGCATCTTCATCTAGAGAGGAAGAAGGAAATTTAGGTACTGCTATATATGTACATAACAAAGTATGTTATGACAAAGTACCTGTAAACTTTAATGATCTGCAAATATCGAGTATCAGAATACTAATAAAAACGATAATTATGTAATCACTTATAATTTTATACAACCAACCCAATAAAAATTATGACTTAGACAAACTTAAAGAATTACCTAATAAATACCAAAGAACCTATATTAATAGTAGGTGATTTTAATGCCCACAACCCGATGTGGGACTGTAATTGTACAGACTCAAATAGAGCAGGGATAAATAGAAGAATTATAGATTCATATGACATTTGCTGCATAAATGACAAACAAAATCAACACATATTTTTCTAAAACACATGGAACATTTTTCCTCAATCGATTTCTAATCCTATGTACAACAAAATAGTAGATAGATTAGATTGGAATACAGTTGACTTAATTCGCATACAAGTGACCATTTCCCATGCTAATTTCTATTTACAAATAACTCCACCAAGCATGTCCTCAATATTTATTTTATAAAGCAGATTGGGAACACATGAATTCCATTAATTAGGGATATCCCACCATTTGAATATTCAAAAGACCACAATAAACCACGAATTTTTGTTGATTTCATTACAAATGCAGCTGATAAAGCAATACCAAATCCAAATCTCATCCAACAAAACACAAAGTCCCATGGTGGTCTGAAAACTAACAGAATTAATAAAAAGTAAAACACCAAATTGGGAGACGACAGATAATTTGAATAGAAAATTCAGTAAAATAAATAAATCATTAATGTATATTAGAAGAAAACTTACAAAACTGACTATATTATTAGAAATTACATTAAAACCTCTATATAACAAAGTATCTGCAAAATTTAAAAGAGAAGTAATTCAAGGAAGAATCATTTCATGGAGAAAGTATATCAGATCTCTAATAATACTCCCATACAAAAATATGGGAAAAATTTAGAAAATAAATGGTACCCATGTTAAACCACCTAATGATGCCATAATAAAAGATGGGAAAAGAATGCTTGATCCTAAAGAAATACAATGAATATAAATGATGTGCAGTAGCTTATAAAAATTTCTAGATGAGCATTCGAACTAGGAAAAATATAGAGTTAATAACAATAAATTTTGAACTATAGGAAGATATTTATTATAATAGAAAGTTTAATATGGATGAGTTAGAATTTGCATTGTTGAACAGCAATAAATCTGCCCTGAGGTGACAGCATTTGTTTGAATGATCTACCATTTAGCACCTTTGGCAAAAGCATACTTATTAGAGTTTTATAACCAATTCATGGCTTCAAATTCATTTCCTAAATGAATATGAAGCTATACTATTCTATCCTCAAACCAGGAAAAGATCCAGCAATGTAAACAATTACAGACCAATTTCTTTAACTAGTTGTCTATGCAAATTGCTAGAAAATGGTAATGCTCATCAACATGGCACATCTTCGAGAAAACAAAATTTTGACTTACTCAGTTTGGATCACAATGTAACAGATCAACACTGATTCTCTATCTAACTTAGAAGATCACATACGTAAGAGGATTTGAACGAAAAACAAAATTACTATAGCCGTATGATAGCTGAAAAGGTATATGATACTACATGAGGTATGCAATATTAAAATGTTACATGAAAATAACATCCGCGGGACATTTACCTATGTTTATCCAAAACTTCTTGACAAATCAGAGTTTTCAGGTGTGAGAATTGATGATGTTCTGTCTAGAACATTTCCTCTTGAAAATGGTGTTCCACAAGGAAGCGTCCTTAGTGTCATGCTGTTTACTTTAGCAATAAATGATATCAGTAATAATCTGCCTATTGGAAAACATGCAGAACGAATTATTAATAAAAGCATAATAAAAATAGATGAATGGGCCACATCTGTAGGCTTTAAATTTTCCAAAGATAAAACTCAAGCAGTCATGTTTTATAAAAATAAAAGGTGGAAAAAAGGTGAAGAAATAGATTTAAAAATCAGAAACCATAGTATACCACTCACAAACAGCAAAATTTTAGATTAGTATTTGATACTCACATGAACTGAGCCCACATAACATACATGAAATCAAAATGTAAAGAGCATTAAACCTAATTAAAAACTATCAAACATCATTATTTCTTAGAGCTGATAGACATACCTCATTTTTATTGTATAAAGCAACAGTGCTGTCTATCGCGATTATGGAAGTAAACATATGGCTCAGCATCAGACGCAACGCTGAAAACGGTAGACCCAGTCTCCGCAATGAGGGCCTTAGAATATGTTCAGGAGTTTTTTATCATCAACAACATCTTACAAAGTTGAATGTGGTGAACTTCCTCCTGTCTCTCCATAGAGAGCTAGTAAATGAAGAGTGCCTGAGAATTGTGACAAATGATTCTCCAACCAAAAATTATTTGGATTAAGAGATGTTTATAAACAATCATCCATCTTCTTTCCCAATTAGAGCTAAGAAGATTGTTTCTTCTGAGTCGTTAAATATATATATACAGTTACCTGTACATAAATGCTCCAGATTATTTTAACAAATGAGAATCTGTACACAATTAAGATTATCAAAAACTACATATACCCAGAATTACAGACAACATGCAGCAGAGCATATATAATCCGGAAGGTCCACTACATTACTAATATATACTGACGGATCTAAGTCACACACGAGGGATGTTTTATCCAAACAGTGTGATCAGTTCTCCAGACAAAGTTTCTGTATTTTACAGCTGAGTTATGTACAGTATCAGCGCCACAAAATAATAAGAGAAGTCTCATATAATAATTTTGTAATTTATAGCGATCTAGGAGCATAGAAGCTATTCAAAGTTATAATCAAAAAATAATATTGTACAACATATAAAGTTCTCTCCATAAATTGTGTCATAAGGGGCACTATTAAAATATGTTGATCCGCCCATGTAGGATTAAGGGAAATGAAGAGGCTGATAAAGCAGCTAAAGAAGCGGTCCACATGACAAGAACAAATGTAGACATCCCTATCAGTGACTATACAAGATACATAAAAACAGTCCTTGTAAAAAAATGGCAAAATATATGGAACGAAGAACCTGAAAATAATAAATTAAAACAGATGAAATCCAGTGTTGGAAAATGGAATTGCCTATCAAAGAGAGAGACACACAAGCATCTTGACACGCCTTCTCTATCAGGCCATACTGCTTGACACATGGACACTTAATGACTAGTCCACATCTTCTCTTCCAAATGTCAGATTACAATGTGCTGATAACAGTTAAGCATATACTGTGTGAATGTCCAAACATAACTCAGAAGGGTTATCAAATTCTTAGAAATAGACCGATAGAAGAAATTTTGTCAGAATCTTCAACGCTTCAATAACACCCATTTTAATGTTTATGAGAAGCGTAAATTAATTGGAAAAATAAAAAATAAATAAATAAATCAGAATAATGAATTTTGAAACAAGTAAATTTTATGATTTACTTCTAATTTATTTTGAATTTTTATATACCTTTTAGTAGAGTATGTATGGAAACATGAATTTAAATGTATTTATTGTGTGAGTGTGTCTCGCATGAAAGCGTATGTACTTTACAGCTTTTAATTTCATTTCATTCATCATTGATATAATTTATTAGGTCCCGTGCGTTAGGCTTCTAGCCTAGACTTGTCATTCCATCCTAATCCTTCGGGCCAGCCCTATGAGAGCTGATAGTCAGCTCAGTGGTCTAGTTAAACTATTTTAATAATAATAATAACTGTCTGCCCTGTCTAGCGGAACCAATCATTTTGGTTTCCCCTCATCAGGGGTAGTGCTGCGAATCTCCTCACCCTAACTTTCTATCTACAGTTGAAGGTCCATTTTCTGTAACACCTGGAAAGTACTCCCCTTTACAAGGTCTGTTTCTGTGCCCAGTTTTCTCCTTACAGGCTTTAGACAGGACCTCTAATTTTGTCAGATCCTCTCTTTAAAAAAAAAAAGGGGGTTACTGTCATTGTGCCTGCATGCTAGCAGAAAGTATTTAATACAAGCCTATTCAGGTTCAATTTGGGGGTTCATGATCTTGCACGTGACCACTTACATTATTTTCATTACATGAATTTAGAGGACCTACTAATGTTCAGGGTAGAATTTCAGTTTTCAACGCCTCTGTTTAAGTCTCACAAAGATAAATGATGTTTATTTCTCTGTTATTAGTTTTCACTGGCTGACACGGGATTCCGATCCAGAAAAGGATTTTGACAAAGGAAAAATCTATTTCTGGGAGGGCCTATGTCACCCGGTGACCCACCCTGTTTTTCATTCTCTCCTCCCATGGTAAACATCGCCTATGGGGTAAAAGGCACATGGAATGGCGCTCTGGTGTTGCCTTGTTTACAGTCCGCGAGTAGTGCATGGGCTTGTATCGGCACCTCTCTCATTGGGACTTTTGACATTGGGACCTTATAGGGCAGGGTCCCGTGATTGTGACACCCTACCTTAACACATACTTCACTCCATTTCTTGAGTCGCCTGGGAAAACCCCAGCTTTACATTTAGCTTTTCCTATCTAGCAACAGAATTAATGTGGTAAAATAAGTGCTGAATGGATTATTTCACCAGCACACGTCGGCCCTCCTCAGAAATAGATTTTTCCTTTGTCAAAATCCTTTTTCTAACAAATTTGTGAGATGACGACTCAATCACGCTTATATGATATATAAAATGACTGACTAGTATGCTTTCACTTTCAAATATTAATGAGATTAAAATAATAAATAATACAGAGCACTGAAATTACAACATTTATGCATTTTCAAAGCAAACTATACAAAGATCATTTCTTCCCTTCCTCCAGGTAGAATGAGAAATGACAGATATAAATCGACACTAAGTTCAGCCTCACTCGCCAGGAAAAAAATTAGCAGTGTGTGTGTGTTCATGGTGTTTAAAAGTGCTTAGTAATAGTAGTAGTAGCTCATATCTGGAAGACAAAAAAAAAAACAATTTTTTGTTGTCAGTCGCAGTAAAGAGAAATGGATTAACATTCCTCGAGAGATTAAAGAGATAAACTCTCTCTCTTTAAGATGACTTTGAAAAGATATTGATAATATAATTTCAAAGATTAATACAGTAGCAATAGGATAATAATCCTCTCTCTCTCTGGCTTCAAAACAGTAGAATGGTAAAATTTTCGAGGGTTTTTTATGAAAGACTCAATAGAAATGCAGGTTATGTCATTTTCAAGATACCCAAAGGATACTCAAAGGATTAAAAGTAAGGTTTTCTTATGATTTTCGACCATTTTTCCGGTTACGACGATTTTCGCTTATGACGTCAGAACAGAACCCTGTCTTAACTCCTAAACGCCTGTTGGACTAGGCAAACATCGACTAAAATTGTTCGTTGAATGCCGAGTGGACGTAGCAAACGTCAACTACAAAAAATTTCAACCTTCGGTCAACTTTGACTCGACCGTAATGGTCGAAAAACGCAATTGTAAGCTAAAACTCTTACATTCTAGTAATATTCAATCATGCACCTTCATTTTGCAACAAATTGGAAGTCTCTAGCACAATATTTCGATTTATGGTGAATTTTTGAAAAACTTTTTCTTACGCCTCAAGACGTAATCGCCTAAAATAACAGAAATTTTTCATTATTTTGTCGTACTTTTGCACTGTTCTATATTACGTTACATGAAGTTTTACATATGAAAATACGCGCACTTCTGCGTACAATACAACAGGAAATAACTCATGGTTGAGCTTTTATCAGTTTTGAACATTTTCATATAAATCACGAGCACTGCCAAAATTTCAACCTTCGTCAACTTTGACTAAATCAAAATGGTCAAAAACGCAATTGTAAGCTAAAAACTCTTACATTCTAGCAATATTCAATCATTTACCTTCATTTTGCAACCAATTGAAGTGTCTTCTAGCACAATATTTCGATTTATGGTGAATTTTTGAAAAAACATTTTCCTTACGTCCGCTAGCTTGTGAAATTCTTTCATCACGCTGTCGTAATGTTTGCACTCCGTTTTTATATTAGTTCGTTACATAAAGCTTCGTATATGGAAATGTGCGCAATCTCATGTAGAATACACAGAAAATAATTCATGGTTGTAGCTTTTATCAGTTTTGAAATATTTATAAATCACAATAATCGCTTATCAAGCTTCAGTCAACTTTAACTCTAATTTAAATGGTAAAAAAACGCAATTATAAGCCAAAACTCTACATTTCTAGTAATATTCATCATGTACCTTCATTTTATAACAAACTGAAGTCTCAGTTCAATATTTCGATTTATGAATTTCCTGAAAAATTTTTTCCACGCTCCGCGCTGCGCCGGTAACCGCCAACATCTCAGATTCTTTCATGCTGTTTAATGTTTAACGCTTACATTAGTCGTTACATAAACTTTTATATATGAAAATGTGTGCAATTTCATGTAGAACACAACAGAAATTAGCTCATGGTTGTAGCTTTTATCAGTTTTGAAATATTTTCACATAAATCACGATAACTGCCAAAATTTCAACCTTCAGTCAACTTTAACTCGACCAAATGGTAAAACGAATTGTAAGCTAAAATCCTTACATTCTAGTAATATTCAATCGCTTAATTTCATTTTGCAATAAATTGGAAGTTCTAGCTAATATTTCGATTTATGGTGAATTTTTTAAAAACATTTTCCATGCCTGCATGTAACTCGCCAAACATCTCAAATTCTTTCGTCTCGCTGTCGTAATATTTGCAACTGCTTATATTAGTCGTTACATAAAGTTTCATATATGAAAATGCGCGCATCATTTACAATACAACAAAAAATAACTCATGGTTGTAGCTTTATCAGTTTTGAAATATTTTCATATAAATCACGATAAATAGAAAAAAATTCACTTGGTCAATTTTAATCGACCAAAAAGGTCGAAACTGCACTGTGTTTTCAAAACACTTACAGTTCAGTAATATTCAATCAATTAGCTTCATTTTTCAACAAACGGGAAGTCTCTAGCACAATATTTTCGATTTATGGTAATTTGAAATAAAAACTTTTACGTCCGCAAGCCATTTAATTCATGCATCATTTTGTGATAATATTTTCTTTGTGTTGCTTTGATTGTTTTTTAAATTTGTAATATACCAAAATCATCACAATTTAGTGTACAATACAACCAAAAATTAAGTCATTAGTTTTAACCGCTTTGCTTACAGCACGATTTAGATACAATTATATATCAGTTTTTTTCGCTGTCATGATATTCCAATATTTATATATGATAATGATATTTTTTCATTTCTGATGGTTGTATACTAAACTTCAGGCAATGACAAAAAATGGTCAAAAAATGAACTCAATCTTAAAAACTAAGCTGCTGTGATTTAAAAAAACTTTTTTTTCCGCTTCGGCGCTAACTCGCTTAGAACGCCGCCGTCATACGGAGACGTTGTAAATAGGTCACAAGTAAAGGGTTAAACTGAGACTGCCTGTACATCATAATACTCGATGTAATGATTTTCGTTTCATTGAATATAGATAAAAAGAAACTACTAATCTGAGCAATCTATGAAAAGGTTGCATGTGCATTGAGCACTGTATATTATAAAGAAAAACAAATGCATAGAGAAAATTATTAGAAAAAAATCCAAGCTGATAATATAAAAAAGAAAGAAAACTCACCGCTATAACATAATATTTTCAATAGCTGTGTATGCTAATGAACGTGAAATTGTCTGCAGACCAGATTACACCTAGGAGAAAGACAAAGATTACTAAAAGAATACAAACCAATGATATGTTTACAACATGTCAACAAAACAATATCAACAATAGGTAAATATACCTTAGCATCTACATCTAGAGAGGAAGAAGGAAATTTAGGTACTGCTATATACAGTATGTGCATACAAAGGATGTTTTGACAAAGTACCTGTAAACACTACTGATTTGCAAATATCGAGTATTAGAATACGAATAAAAAACGAAGAATTGTGTGTATGATATAATTTATACAACCAACCTAATAAAAATCACGACTTTGACAAACTTAAAGAATTACTTATCAATCCATGAACCTACATTAATAGTAGGTGATTTTAATGCTCATAACCCAATGGGACTGCAATCAGGCATGACTCAAATAGAGCAAGAAGTAAAATAGAAGAATTATAGTTTAATATGACACGCGGTTGTATAAATGATAATGATACTCCGCACATATTTTTCTAAAAACACAGGGAACATTTCCTCAACTGAACTTAACTTCATGTACAAACAACATATAGACAAATTGGATTAGAATACAGTTGAGGACTTGCATACAAGTGATCAGTTCCCAAGATTAATTTCATTATTACAAAATAATCCTGCCAAGCATGTCCCTCAATATAACATTTATAAAACAAATTGGGAGCAATATGAATTCCACACTATGAATATCCCACCATTTGAGTATTTAAAAGACCATAATGAAACTAGTAAATTTCTTGTTGATTTCATTAAAAACTCTGCAGATATGACAATACCAAAGTCAAAATGTCATCCAACCAAACATGGTGGTCAGACAAGTTGTCGGAACTGATAAAACTAAAACGCTCGGTAGGGAGAAGACTTGATTGTTGGAGTAGAAAATGCAATAAAATTGAAAAACATTACCGATATTAGAAGGTAATTTACAAAAATTACAGTCTTACTAATAGAAATTGATACACTAAAGCCTGTATAGAACAAAATAGCTGCAAAATTCGTAAAAAAGTAATCCAAGGAAGAATCATTTCATGGAGGAAATATGTATCAGATCTCTCCATACAAAAAATATGGGGAAAATCAGAAAATACAGGCATCCTGGTTACGACGGGGTTCCGCTCTTATACCGCGTCAGAATCTCGAAAATCGTCAGAAACCGAAAATCAGCCAAAATCACAAAAATCATAAGAAAACCTTACTTTTAATGCTCTGGGTGCATTGAAAACGACGAACTGCAATATTGTTTGCATCAAAAAAACCTTCAAATTATGATTATTCTGCCGCTTTGGGGCCAAAATTCTTCCGCTGATCAGCGCATTTATCGCCAGCCGCAACCGAACATGCGCCGAAGTCGAAATACTTCTGATGAATATATTTGAAAAGCGCCACCTCGAACGCCGTAGTCGGAACCGTCAGAAACCGGGACTGCCTGTAATTGGTACTCATGTTAAACCACCTGTGGACATGCCATGATAAAAGATTAGAAAAAGAATATTTGATCCTAAAGAAATAAGTAATGTAACAGGAGAAAATTCTAGCGCGGCAGTAACAAAATTTAGACTTAACATTTCTACAAAGAAAAAATAGTATAGAATTAATAACAATAAATTTGAAACAATAGAAGATATATATTATAATATAAAATTTAATATGGAAGAGTGGAATTTGCTCTGTTGAACAGCAATAAATGTGCCCTGGCAGTGACAATATTTGTTTTGAAATGATCTGCCATTTAGCACATATATAGCAAAAGATATGATAGAGTTTTGAAACCACTTATGGCTTCAAAATTTATTTCCTAATGAATGGCAGAAAGCTATAATTATTCCTATCCCCAAACCTGGAAAAGATCCCAGTCATGTAAACAATTACAGCACAGGCCAATTTCTTTAACAAGTTTATGCAAATTACTAGAGAAAATGGTAAATGTCAACTAACAGTGGCACATCTGAGAAAAATAGTAAATTTTGACTCCCACTGATGTGGGTCAGCAATGTAACAGATCTACAGTGCAAACTCATATTTATGCTTCATGGTTCGTGGGACTCACGCATTCGCTGGTTTCTCTGTGGAACATATCTAGCCATCATTCACTTAGGTAACTACCATTTGGCGGTATTTTCACTGAGAAATATTCATTTATTACTTTATTTACATAATTTTTCATGAATAAATGCACTTTTTGTGATAAAACTATTAAAATACTCAGGTATAAGCAGTTTTGTTGGTGGTTTTCTGGTTTAAGCTATCAAAATGGGCAGTTCTAAGTGTTTTCAGAGGAGTTTTAAGCATTCACGTAGATTTGACCTATTCACATGCATAGCATCCCACTAATACGGGTTCACTGTACATTAGATTTCTCTGTCTAACTTGGAAGACCCAGATATGAAGAGGATTTGAAAAAAAATGACAGAGCAGTCTTTGACACTGAAAAGGCATATGATATTTCACATGGAGAGGTGCTGTATTAAAAACTTTAATAAAATCTGCATCTGTGGACATGCACTTAGGGTTTATCCAAAACTTCTGACAAATTGCACTTTCAAGTGAAAATTGATGATGTATAACAAGACATTTGCATTCTGAAAATGGTGTTCCACAAAGAAGTATCCTTAGTAGCACACTGTTTATTTTAGCACAAATGGTATGAGTAATTATCTACCTATCGAATTAAAAGTAACTTTGTATATGGATGATTTTGCCATATATTATTCAGCATCTGCATAAACATGCAGAGCAAATCATTAATAAAACTAGATGAATGGGCCTCATCTGTAGGCTTTCAACTTTTCTATACAAAAGACTCAAGCACTAATGTTTTATAAAAATAAAAGTAGAAAAGATGAAGAAATTGATTTAAAAATCAGAAATCATTCCATACCAGTTGGCCAGACAGTTAAAAATTTTGGGATTAGTATTTGATACTCACTTAAACTGGAAGGTCACATAACATACATGAAATCAAAATTAAGATGCTTATAGAAACAATCTTCCAGCTCCTTTCCTTATTAGAGCTGGAAGATTGCTTGAGCTGCTAAAGATAAATATACAGTTACCTTTAATTGTAAAATTGAATCCTTGGACAATGAATAAAATGAGAATTTGTACATACTTAAAATATTTATCAAAAGGTTATTCATATATGCCCTAGAACACTATAGACAACATACAGTAGAACATATAATCTGAAAAGGTTCACATTACTCAATATACACCAATATATCTAATTCACATTACAGAGTGGAATATGCTGCAGTATCCCTAGTATCAAAATATATTAGTCTTCACCAGATAAATACTGCATTTTCAGCTGAGTTATGTCTAATAGCACCAGCCATAAAAATAAATTAAAGAAGCCTCATAATAATTTTTGTGATTTATAGAGATTCCAGAGGTGTTATAGAGTTTATTCAGTTGTAATCAAAAAAAAATTTTACAACAAATTAAGTTTTCACTCCATAAATTGTATAATAATGGGAAAAAATATTGAAATATGTTGATCCCAGCCCATGTATGGATTAAAGGAAATGAAGAGGCTGATAGCCAGCCAAAGAAGCAGTCCACATGACAAGAGCAATGTAGACATCCCTATTAGTGACTACAGTGAACCGATGCGTCCCACACACCCCCGCGAATAGGTCAAATCCGCAAATGCTTACAACGCCTCAAAAACGCTACACCTGTTCATCATGAAGGGTCAAACACCAAAGTATGCCTAAAAATACCAGCCTACATCAAATATAATAAACTATTACCTTATTATTGTATTAATCTGAAATGATACTATTAATATAATTTTAAGCTATCTAAACATTTATCATTACATTTTACCGCACGTACTGTAGGGGGCTTACAGCTGTAGGTGAAAATAATTTGAGGTCCCCTTTACGATCTTAGTCACACACATTTTCTTTCATACAGTTATGCTTTCATCCTGCTTTTCTTTTCTAGGGAACCATTGGTATTACGTATACAGTATGAAATTCACAAAAAAGAGAGAGAGACAAAATTTAAAACGATGCACATTTTAAAAAATTTACTACGTGATATATGTACCTGTCTACCATGAAAGGCTAACACCAAAGCACTGTATGCCTAAAATACCAGCCTACATCAAATATACATTAAACTCTTACCTTATTACTGTATTAATCTTGAAATGATACTATTAATATAATTTTAAGTCATCTTAAACATTTTATCATACATTTATACGCACGTATCATATGGCTTATAGCTGTAGGTGAAATAATCGTGAGTCCCCCTCACGTATTCACACACATTTTCTTTCATACAGTTATAACATCCTTGCTTTTTCTGGGGAACATTAATCATATATGTAATTCATGAAAGAGAGAGAGAAAAATAAAAAAAAATTATATACAGCTTAAAAATTTCAGATACATGGAATTTATGTATACGTAATTCACAAAAAGAGAGAGAGAAAATAAAAAAAAAAAAAAAAATTTATGCACATTTTAAAAATTTCATACCACTGTAATTATATATTAAGAATACTACATATAAATCACACGGGTACCACCAGCGATGAATGTTGATTAAAGATGATGATGATGAATTATCTGTGCAGTGCGATGAATGATGAAGATAAGACTGCACAGCAAAGTAGAGGAGTTACAACTTCATCTGAGGGTGCCTCTTCTTCACCTTCAGGAGATGCCTCAGGAGCACTTTCAGGTTGATTTGGGAGGCAACACTTCAGGTGGTTGGGGAGCATTTCTTCCAGGCGATTCGAGAGGCACTACTTCAGGCGCATTGGGGGCACTTCTTCAGGCTTATCTTGAGAGGCACTACTCGGTGATTTGGGAGGCTTTGAGGGGCCTTTCTTCGGGTCCGCTTGATGAACATGTGATAGGCAGCGTTGCCGCTGCTTTTTCATGGTGGTGAGGGTTTGACGCCCTGATGCTGAATCAAGGATGTTTGAAAACTCATGAGCTGCCCATAAAAGGATCCCATGTTGAAACATGCTCCTGCATATCCTTAATCTTTCTTCATTTGGGATAGATGTGTTCCAAGGTCAGTCGCTTCCTTCCTCCTGCTCCTCCCGAACTTGGCGCATTTCTCCACTGCCAGACTTCGCCAGCTCTTCCAAAATCCTGGTCCGTCAGGGCTGAGGAGATCAATAAGGGCGCCCGATTTCATCCTCGGTGATGTCCTCGTGCCTCCTCACCCAGAATCCTGCCAACTGGACAGCCTTAAATGGCTTAGCTGTTGAATTTCTTGAGGAGAGAAGCCCTGTAATCATGAAATACCGCCACAACTTGCCCAGCATGCTCAGGGTCTCCTCTTCTTCATGTCATTCAGTGATCGGGCTGATGATGCTCAGACGTATAATCGTGAATTTACGCCAATATTCTTCAGCATAAATTTACTGTCAGTGTCCATTTCCTTCACAAGGTGCTAAAGGGGGTTCCATGTATAGAGTGCCCTGAAAGCACGGATCACGCCCTTGTCCATAGGCTGGAGGAGAGAGGTGGTGCTGGGAGGGAGTGAAACCTGCTGGACTCTGTAAGAAAGATTGAGAGGGTGGCCACCAGCATTACTCATAATTAGCAACACCTTGAACTCCACGGCTAAGTCGTCAGGTATTGGGCTTAACTTGGAGGGATGAAGCTCTGATGGAACCAGTAATTTATGACTTTGCGGATCCAGGCCTAGGGTTATGCATCCAGAACACAGGAAGCAATGCCTTGTTCTTATTCTCCCTAGTGATCTGGGAGCTTTAGCCTTGTAAATGAGGCCAGGTTTAAGCATGAAACCAGCTGCATTCCCCTCACATGATGAGGGTAACCCTATCCTTGGGCCTTGAATCCGAGGCTTTAGCTTCGCCTCATAAGGTATGTCCAGGAAGGCATCTTCCAGAACAGGCCAGTCTCATCCATATTGAACACTGTTCTGGATGGTAGCCCTCTCCCTCGATGATCTTCTTGAAGGCCTCCGATATTTTGGCGGCTGCTTCAGTGTCTGCAGATGCTGATTCCCCATGCAGAGTAACAGACTTTAGGTGGAACCGCTTTTGAAATCGGTGGAACCACCCCTTTGCTGGCTCAAACCTTGAGGTGCTGGATGATGGTCCTGCTTGGGGCTCTTCCCTCTTTCTCTGCTGGTTCATCAAAGCCTAAAAATTCTTAGTTCGCTCAACGCTCTTCTGCCTGTACGACGTTTGTTACTTTCCCAGCAGCGATAAACGCTACAGAGTTGTAGTACTTTCTCGCGAATGCAGTGTTGAGTCGAGGGATACGTTTTCCTTCTGGCAGTCCTTTATCCAGACTGCCGTGAGCAGATTCCATTTTCACGATTGTTTTATCCCGCACTGTTGCAACTGTCTTTGCACTCACCGGCAGCTCATACTCGGCTGGTGACCTGCATATCTCCTCGCCTCAAGCCTCTTCTTGATATTCACTGTGCCTCATTGTCACCGAAATGGCGGAGCAACTCGCGCAAAACTTGCCCCTCCTTAACATGTCAAGAAGTTTCACCTTTCTCCTCGAGTTTCATAACAGTCTTCTTTCTTTTAGACTCTTTGCCAGAAGGCAGGAGCAGGACATTTTTTAGGAGGCATTTTAGGGCCGAACACCGCTGATGCACAAAGATAAAAAATCAAAACGGGCAGAAGCACGGTTTCACAAGGTAGGATGCTGTGAACTTATACGCACAATCTGAGGAGGATGCCGTGGAACGGTCTCCCAGAATTCCGTGTTCACGAGTTGGTTGTGAATGTTCAGCCAATCACGCCAAGTGAACAGCCATGAAAATGAATGGTATTTACTGGCTGCTTTGGTGTAGATACAGCCAATAGTGTCGGTATCACTGTCCTGGGTACACAGCTGTCCAGCATCGCGATTTCTTTGTATTTTGAGAGGTGGTTGGTGAAGCACTTTTAAGAAAACAAATATATATTATTGAAATTTGCTGTGTTTATCAAGTTATAATATGTCTTAGATTATTTGAAAATTAGTAAATCATTTTTAATTTACAAATGTACTTTCTTACAGTAGTCATTAATATATACTTTGCTAATACATGAAAATGCTATACCGCAGATAAACATACGCACTGCAGTATTCCATTGTCTTACGATTTTAGATATTCACTTACTACCTGTAGTACTGTACTATACTATGTATCATCCTAAACACTCTTTGTATGTAATATTTAAAAATCAAATTTTACAACAAACATTTATAAAATGTACGCATTGTATGCGCAGAGAAGATCATGATAATATATGCACGCAAACCAGTAGTACCACATGCGTATACCGTAGCGGCAGATTATCGGCAAATGACCCAATATAACCCGTTTTATTATATCTCACGCTTGTGTATTTTGCATGTAGCAGTACCATGGCTCTAAAAATATCTTCTGAAATCGTGGCATTAAGATGTCCTCTGAATGTTCTGCTTCTTCTAAGCCTCTTGGGCCAATAACCTACAATTACTGTAATGACTGATGAAGAAAGTACTCAGACATGATTTGTTAAGAGAGGCAAAAGTCACGGAGAAGTAGCAGCCCATTACAGCATGACATTAATTGCGGTCGCTTCGCCTGAGTACATGAACAAGGTAAATACCTCATGCAGCCCTACTGTACCACCTTCGCCATGTTCAAATACCTTAACATGACAGTGCCTCCTGTCATTTTTCGTGACTGCACAACTAATTCATCATCATTCTAAGGCATACTGAAATCAACATTCATCACCAGTTACTACCCGTATGATTTAACTTTACTGCATTATTTATTATTATTAAGGTACCCAGTGTAGTATTACATAATATTATTGAATTTCTATTACTATTATATGTACAGTACTGTAGTACAGTATTATTATTGATTTACATGATTATTTAATGTAATTATACACTAAATATGAAAATACAGAATACTATTGCTATACGAAAAAGAAAAGAAAACTGCATCCGCGAATATGGAGTTTCCCGCGAATATTTTTATAGATATGTTCCATGGAAAAACCTGCGAATGTGTTTCCCGTGAAAATTTTTTAGATGTGTATGTTTCCCATGAAAATTTTTTAGATAGGTTCCATAGAAAAACCCGCGAGTGGGTGAGTCTGCGAACCTTGAGAACGCGAATAGGGGGGGTTTACTGTATATAGGATATATAAAAACAATCATTGTAAGTAAATGACAAAATATATGGAACAAAGAACCTGGAAAATACCTCTATATAAGTAACTTGCCATGATTACAGCTATTGGTTCCCTAACCCATGGCAATGAAACTAGTAATCTGTATGTGGCACTGTTATCGCAGTGTAGGTGACAACGCCTCACCACTCCTCCGGGTCTCCGAGGAAACAAACTACAGATAGCCCACCTGTTTTTCTGCCGCTCCGTTAACATCGGAAGTTTTCACGCAGCTGCTTTTTCGCTCTTCGGCTTTTACTTTCTTTGCATGAATTTGGTGAAGTACCAGAATTTGTTGCTGGCTTGCTGCCATTGTTAATTGTCATTTGGGTTAACTTTAATATTTAGGTAACGATGTTGATTCCACTCATCAGTATTCGCTTTTTGTTCCGAGGGTCGAGAACTAGGCTAACTAACCTTTCATAATGATTCTCATATTAAAAATGCACTAAATGTAGGTGCAAGAATGTAGTATGATAATACTTGCATAGAGTGTCAGAATTGGGAGGATAAGAAATGAAAATATTGAAATCTCTATCTAGACAACTAGAAAGGGGATAAGAAAAGGAAAGCAGCCATTAGCTGAAAAGTAGGGGCTAATGCAGAGCTTCCATTCCTTTGGAAATGTAGGGGATGACAGGAACCATCACCTTCCACCTCCTCCTTCTCCTCCTAACTCAACTTTTTACCATCTGCTCCTGTTCCAGGTTTCCATGATTCCACTCTAGTACCATTGCCAGCCCGAATCTATGGTTTGATCAGAAATTTACTTTATTATCTAGTACCACTATGGAAATGGGGTCAGCTACTAAATCTCTAATGGAAAAAAATGGAAGTGTTGACAGTGGAGTGAGAAATGATAGTGCTGTGAATATTGAGGAGGTGGCTGTCCGTCCCACTAGTGCTCCTGACGAAGGTCACTGTCCCGCTTCCCTGCACCGGGGAGAAGACATACTGGAGGTCCAAGGGAGGAGTTATTTCATGTTCAGACAGAGCAATTAGAGATGGGTCTTTAGAACCCCATGATCCCTTTTTCGTGGGTGTCCTTAAGAAGAGGAAGCTCTGGTGTTTGTTCACCTCTAAAGGAGTTCCGCCACCAGAAGTCAGCTCACTGCCTTAGACAAGTCTCACCTCTTTCCTCAACACATGGGAAGGATATTCTTTAAGAGTTACAGAGCAAGTCCACCTCACTTGTTGACTAGTCCATTAGACGCTCTAAGGAGCCTGTGCCTTCCTCATTCAGATTATTCTCCTCTTCAGTCTCAACCCTTTCATGAAGGGAGAGCTACAACCCAGTCCCGACACCTAGCCGCTCAACTTCTCCCACCTCCTACGAAGTCCATTAAGAGGTCTTCTTTCAAATCCACCCCCAAGAAGTGAGAGGTTAGTCCTCCGTGCCCAGGTAGGAACCAGACTTCTACTTTTCTGAAGGAATGGGAGAACAGAGGAGCAGACCCCTGGTGATCAAGGTTCTCTGAGAGGGCTATCCCATTCTTTCATAAAGACTCCTCTCTTAACTACATCTCCTAGTCACCTTGACATCGCACTAAAAGGTTCCATGAAGCTTTTGCCCTTCCAAGAAGTCGAACCCTTCTTCCAGCAGAGTGGCATGCAAGTGCCCCACCAGAAGGTTTCATAACGCTTTTTCGGTTCCGAAGGCCTCAGGGGGCTGGAATCCCACCCTGGATAAGCGCTTGAATGTGTTCGCATTTGAGGACAAAGTTTAAAATGGAGACCATTCATTTGTCATGTCCCCTCAGTACAACAGGGGGACTGATGGTCACCCTGGATATGCAGGATGCGTATTTTCTGTACGCCCTGTTCATCCAGAGACTACAGAAATTTCTACACTTCATTTTTCAAGACAGGATACTACAGTTCCTGGCCCTATGCTTCGCTTATCAACAGCTCCTCAAGTTTTCACACAAATCCTTGCTCCTCTGGGGAATTGGCTTCACCTTCTGGGAATCAACATCAACTTATATCTAGACGATTGGTTTCTCCGCTCGTCGTCAAAGGAAAAGTGCGCGGAGGACTTGAGAAGAACTCGCTGACACAGGAGTTGTGGGGCATCCCCATAAACAAAAGAAATCCCTTCTGATTCTGTCTTAGAGATTCCCCATTTAGGGATGATAATGAACTTTCAGACTTTTCAGGCTTTTCTGTCGCCTCAAAAGAGGTTGAGAACTGCCTTCAGACTGTCAATAAGTTCCTTGTCTCTTCCCACCTGCAGTGCAGTGGATGAGTCTTCTGGGACCCTCTTGTTTCAGCAGAGCAGTTTGTAATTCTAGGCAGACTGCACATGAGACCCCTCTTAGTTTTTCATCAAAGAGAATTGGTGCAGAAAAACCCAACCAGACTCTTTCATCTTCCTGATTACGAGGAAATCAAAGAGGATCTCCAGTGGTGGTCGTGCAGAGAAAGACTTGAGGAAGGGAAGTCTTTTCTCCCAGTGCACCCAGACCTTCAATTCTGGCCCAGATGCCTCCACCTAGGCTGGGGTGAGCTTCTGAAGGTCAGGAAGTCTCTGAACATGGACTACAGAACAACAGAATGTTCACATCAGCATAAAGGAACTGAGAGCAATTCACCTGGCCTTCAGTACTTCTCGGATCTGGTCCACGGCAAGAAGATTGTGGTACACACGGACAACACCACAGCTCTTGCATAGAGTATTCACAAACAGGGGCACTCATTCCTTTCCTCCCTGTAATGACACGGCATGATCTCCTTCTTGTGGGTGGAAGAGAACCAAGTCTCTTGTCACTCAGTTCATTCATGGGAGGATGAACGCGGATTACGGACAAATTGTTGCCTCAAACAGGTCCTTCCAGCCGAATGGACCTTAAATCCAGTAGTCTGCGATAACCTTTGGAAACTGTGGGCAAACCCACAGTGGATCTTTTCGCGACGCCGAGAAACCACCGCCTGCCCTCTTGTTTGATCCCCGATCCTCAAGCATGGGAGCACGGGGATGCCATGCTTTGAATTGGACAAACTTAGATGTGCATGTCTTCCTCCTTTTGGAATGATCAGGAAGTAATCAAGCTGTCAACGATCAGAACACCTCCATGACCCTTTTGTAGCCCCATTGTACGAACAAGGAATGGTTTCCAGACTTACCTCGACTCCTGGTAGATTACCCAAGACTTTCCACAAACGTCTCTGCTCAGACAACCATCTCAGATTCCACCAGATTATCCATCAGACTCTGACAGGTTTCCAGACTGTCGCGTTTACTCTGTCAGAGCAAGGCAAAAGGGTTTTCACACGTTGCAAGGCAGTTGCGAATGCAGAAGGGACAAGTTTCTTCACAAAGCTCTACCAATCAAATGGACAATCTGTAGAAGTTATGCAGCTGCCATAACATCCCTTCTTCTGAAACATCTATAAGCCAAATAGCCGACTCTTGATATCTCCTAAAGTCCATCAGGAAGCTATCGACCTCTTATCATCAAAGGGTATAGGTCAATGCTCAGCTCAGTCTTTACGCACAGAGGAATGGATCTCTCTTCTAATCAAGATATCACCGACCTGATCAAATCCTTCAATGCATCCAAGAAAGATAGTTCTTCCAACGCCTCTGGAACTTTTAGACGCTGTACTGGAAGCAAGTTTCAATTAATTTGAACTCTCTTCGCTCTGTTTCAGGAATTCTACCTTAAAAGACTCTTTTAACGGCTCACGCCAAACGCATTTTAGCTTAGTTACAAGCAATAGACGAGAATAGGCTTTTCACAAGCGGATGCAGTCTGCTCTCTTTCTCTTGGTTTCCTTGCAAAGAGCGAGGACCCTTCGAAACCCTGGCCTAGGTCCTTTGTCATCAAGAACCTTATGGATATCTTAGGACCTGAGGAGGAAGAAAGACTCCTCTGCTCAGTGAGGTCCCTCAGGTACTATCTTCAGAGGATGGAAAAGATTAGAGGACCTTCGAGCAACCTCTGGTGCTCTGTTAAAAACCCAGTTCACCCGCTCTCCAAAAATGCCATATCCTTTTTCTGAGAGATTTACTATTAGAAGCCCACTTCAGATCCAGGAAGAAGCTTTTCTCTACTTAAGGTTAAGGCTCATGAAAATTACGGCAGTAGTAACAAATCTCCCTCTCTTTAAACACAACTTTGTCTTTCTTCAATCCTACAGTCGATAAAATTTGGAGATGCAGGTCCATATTCACCCACCACCAAGGACATAGAAACTGTGATTTGAAAATTGTAGCACTTTAGACCTTTATCCATAGCTGTATTGGAAGGAGAGGAAGCACAGGAACTGTCTGTTCCTTTGCTATCCACTACCTTGACTTAAGGTACTTTATCTTTGATAATGGTTGGGTTTTTAGTCAAAGGGAGCCGCGAGAGCCTCATGCAGTTACGTCTGCCTTAGGCAGCGCCCCGGCTAAATCCCTTATCAGAGAACTTATAGCACAGGGTTGGCACGTATTCATTCAAGTTAATCTGGAAGCTTGTCACTATTGTGATAGATATCAGGTCTCGGGGGTCTGCACTTTGACTCTATCCGCCAGATTGATGAATCAATTCATGGCTAAACATCTCCACTGGTTACACCTTTCCATTTGTGGCTTCTGTGAAGAAGGTTTGAATGAATCGGGCCAAAACGCAACTACGCATCTACTGCGCATACGCATGTTGCCAATCCAATGTTTTTCTAGCCGCGCTTTTTGGTGTGTGTGGTAAAATCTTTTCCAGCGTAATTTGAAGGATTTTCAACTTTATTTGGCATGGAGTCTTCATCTCAGTCAACGGTGAATAAGATAAGTACCTGCCCTACCGCAGTCACAAAATTTAGTCCTGCTTAACTAATATTTTCATATATTTTTTAGTGTCCGAAATGATGGCTCAGGAGCGTCATACCACTACCCGTATTAGGCTAGGATTCTGCCTTAATTAAAGCGAAAAATATAGGTTAGGGTAGGATTTTTTAGATTCAGCATGTCAAAAAACCCTAGCGTGAACTGTTAAACATGCTTGGAAAGTTTATATAAACCTGCTTGTTATGAAATTATCAATAGCCCGAACGCTAGTGCTAGCGCTAAAGTTAGCCTAACCTTTGCTACTTTTAGGTTTACCGAAGCGGATGATAGCCGCTTTCGGTACTTAAGGTAATTCTTTTTAGTGTTATTTATGTGACATAACTATATTTTGGACATTTTGATAGAGTTTTTCGTGTAAAACCTCCGATTTATGTCCCATTATCAGTGTGGAAAAATGATGAGGGCTTCTGGAACATTCTAGAAGGTTCCATCAAAGCTCTGTTGAAGCCTTCGACTCTGAATCGTTTCGTAACGAGAATTACATATGATACACTGGCTCCCAGTCGAGTTACCAGATACCTCAAGTCGAATTATTTCGAAATAGTAGCTTTTCTCATGAATTGATTCGAAATAGTAACTTTTTTTATGTCGAATTGATTCGAAATAGTAGCTCTTTTATGTCGAATAGTGTAGTATAGAAATGAGTTATGAACTCAAATAAAGATATGTCGTTCTATTAGCTGTAAGGTTGTTGCCATGCACCAATGAAGTCGTGAGTATCGATTCTTGCCAACGTTATTCGTCTGGGGCGATCGATGTCCTATATTGGATATACCTAGATCCCCTAGTCTAGGCTAAGCCTACATGGTAGCCCGCATTCTTGGTCTATGATACCCTCGACTCAAATGGCATGAATTTACCTGTTGCTCTGTCATAGAACTGACATAATCCCAATACTATTCGACTTTCTTGTTCGTGATCATAGATTGCCCTTCAGTTGTAGCTCTCCCCCAGTGAGTACACCCCCCCTTTTTCCCCTGTGCCTAGCGCCCATTGGAGACGAGCCTCGAACAGGGATGTCGACTGGGCATGAATCCAGCCATTCGAGATAGTAGAATGAATGTCACCTCATTCGAGAATATAAAGAGATGGTAGAATGAATGTCACCTCATTCGAGAATATAAAAACTATATGCTCGTTTTTTCTCATGATGTAATGGCTTATATAACATAGTTCCTTAAACATTTTAGGGGTGTTTCATAGTATTATTTTCTTTTATAGGCTTTGCCAAATAAGTGCGCTAATGCCGCCTGTAAGAAACGGATAGACTCCATCAAGACTCAGCATGAGTTTTGTCGGGGGTGTGCTCCCTGCAGTGTACAGGGTATGGACCATCCATACTGGAGTCCGGAAGGGTGTGACATATGTACTGAATGGCTGTCATGGGCTCGTACGGGCAATCACACTGTTTCTGGCTCTATGGCAAATATTAATATACAACATTTAAGAGCATGGGTAAGAGGATTCTCCAAAATCGGCCCAAAAGGTCCTCTTGGCTATTTGCCAGACAAAGGTGTAAGAGATTTCTCTTCCCCACGGCCAGAATTCAGTCGGTCAAGGGTTATGAGAACTCACCTGATGATGTCGTGGTGGATCCTAATGCATCCACTGTGGTGCCCCCCTTCATACCAGGGGATGAAATCGATTTGGGAGAATCTGAAAATCTGGATGATGAGGGGGATCTATCTGATGCTGAGCCTCGACCTCCATTAGATCAACCAATTCCTGGCAGCATCCCTAGTAAATTGGCTCCTATGGACGTCGATGAGGATAATGTTTCAGTCCGCACAACTGCCTCTACTCAGAGAAAGTTTGTGGCACAAGAAGCTAGGATGTCTGCAATGGAATCAAAGCTGGACAAGTTGATAGAACTACAACTTGCAAAATCTTTGGATACAGGGGCTCAGGGGCAGACTCCGGAGCAAGCACAAGTGTCAGATCCACCCATTAATATAGATGATTTCCCAGATTTGAGAGTGGTGGAGGATGAGCCAGAGCAGTATAATCCCTGAGTGGTGGCATCACGGCTAGCTAGAGCGGTGGATGGCATCTTCTATGATAGTGATGTATGCACCCCTCTAGCTAGGTTAGAGTTTGCAAAACCTTTTGTCCACTTCAAAGGTAGTAAGTTTCGCTTTCGATGCCAAACACCTAAGACTCTGGCTATGGTACCGGAGGAAACCATGATTTTTACCCAGGATCAGGCGAAGGGCTTCCTTTCTAATATCTGCCAGGAGCTGGGAGGTAGTGCTCTGGGCACCCAGGTTCTTGCTAGGAACCTTCCCGCCTGGAAAGTACCAGTTGGTGAGAAGTTCCCATCTATCACCAATAAACTGTTCAAATCTTGGGAAAAGAACTGGGTAGAGTCAGCCGCCCATGGGACGAAGTTCTCTTTAAAGGAACTCCAGGACTTTGGAACAGTTCTGCCAGATCCCATGGACGATCTAACAAAACCATTAGCAGGCTTCACAGAGGTGATGAAGATAGGCAAATTTCTAGCAAACCATGCCCGTTCATGCTTTTTTGCGGACACTCCTTACCTTGCCGACACCCTGTGTGTTCAGGAGTTCGAGGCGAGGAAACTATTAATGTCCTGCATTACAACCTTGACGTTAATGGAATCTCAGGCATACCGCTGTGACCAGCAAAGAGATTCAGTGCTCCTAAGGTTACAAATTCGGAACATGGGCCCAATCTTCATTCACCTTCTGGAGGCTTGGGCGGCGTCCAAATTAAAACTTAGACGTCAAGCCCTGAAATTCATTGACCAGAAGTCTATGCCAGTCAAGGAGCTCCTCTTCGCCTCCCCTATGTGTAGTGACCTCTTCCCTAGGGACCTAGTAACCAAGCTGAATAATATTGCTACCCACCGAGGTATCAAATTTGAGGAGTTACTAGGATATGACCCAGAAGCAGACCCGGTAAAACGCAGGAAGAAGCAACAATATAAGAAGGCTTTTAAAGCACCAGCTCTTCCTGCGCCAGACCCAGGACAAGGTCCCTCTTCCCAGAAACAATTCCGTATGCTGCACTCTCAGCCATCCTTGAAGAGCAGCAGTGCACTGCCATCTCAACAATCCCAATTTAGGCAGTTCCAGGAGGCTCGAGGCGGTCGTGGAAGAGGCGGATCCTTTCGAGGGAAGAAAGGTAACGGGAGGACGAGGTGGTGGTAGAGGTCAATTCAACCAATGAGACATTTCAGGTTGGGGGCAGACTGAAGAGGTTCCAGGAAGCCTGGAAAGTGTCCCCTTGGGCCTATCAAGTGGTATCAAAAGGTCTGCGCTGGGATTGGAAGGGCCCCTTCCACAACAAATACTTTCATCAGCGCAGCATGAAAGAGTCGATCCTATTTGTGAACAAAATGCTAATAAAGGACACAATAGAGAAATGCCACTTTATCCGGTTCCAGGGGAGGCTTTTCAGTGTTCCAAAGAGGGACTCTCAGGAAAGGAGTCATTCTGGACCTCTCTGTCCTCAACAAAGCAATAAACTGTCCCAAATTCAAAATGCTGACAATAGATCAGATAAGACATACCTTGCCAAAGGACAGCTACACCTCTTCTATCGACTTGAAAGACGCATATTGGCACATTCCAATCCAACCTCATTTTCGCCAGTATCTAGGATTCCGTCTGGGACGCCAGTCGTACAGATTCAAAGTGATGCCATTCGGCCTCAATGTAGCCCCCAGAGTGTTCACGAAATTGACCAAAGTGATCTTAGAACAACTAAGACTACAGGGGGTGAATGTCATGGCGTATCTGGACGACTGGCTGATCTGGGCGGAATTGATAGAAGAGTGTCTAGAAACGTCCCGAATAGTGGTTCAGACCTTGCAGGACTTCGGGTTCCTAATCAACTGGGAAAAGTCACGGCTGAAGCCAGAAAGGAAGTTCATATGGCTAGGCCTACAATGGTGTCTAGAAAGCGGAAAGCTAGCCCTACCAGAGACCTCCAGGAGGTCAATAGTAGATCAGGTAAAGAGGTTCAGAAAAGCCAAGAGTTTTTCCAGAAGGAACCTAGAAGTGCTGCAGGGCAAACTTCTATTCGCATCAATAGTAGATCCAGTCTTGAAAACGACTTTGAAGGATTTGAACCAGATTCTCATTTTAAAGGCAAACAAATCATTCAGAGACCACAAGGTCCCGATGAAAAGGAGGTGCAAGACAATGCTCAAACCATGGGCATCGAATCAGGCCCTGAAATCTTCAGTCCGGCTAGTCCCGAAACCAGTCTCAGTGACCATTCATACGGATGCTTCGGCGAAGGACGGATGGGGGGGACACTCAGATCAGAACAAAGTGTCCGGAAAGTGGTCGGGAGCTCTCAAATCTTGCCATATCAATATCAAAGAAATGATGGCAGTGCTGCTGTCACTCAAGGGACTGAAACCCAAGAGGGGATCTCACATTCAGTTGTTCATAGACAACAAGCCGGTGGTACAATGCTTGAAGCGTGGGGGATCAAGGTCAAAGCCATTGAATCATACAGTGCTGGGGATCATGAGATTAGCTCAGGTGAAGAAATGGACTCTGTCAGCATCCCACCTTGCGGGAGCTCAGAATGTCCTAGCGGACTCCCTCTCCAGATTCAAAGCCCAGGAAGGGGAGTGGGAATTGGACAGCCGGTCATTCAGCGGGATCCTCCAAGATCACCCATATCTTCAGGTAGATCTGTTCGCAACACGCGACAATCACAAATTACCGAATTTTGTCACCCCCTATCACGACCTTCGAGCAGTGGCCAGAGACGTGCTTTCGCTGGACTGGAACCTGCTGGGGAATATTTATCTGTTTCCCCCAACGAATTTATTAATGAAAGTAGTACAACTCCTCAAGGAGTTCAAGGGGAGGGGAGTAGTGATTGCTCCAATGTGGCCAAACAGCCCTTGGTTTCCAACCCTACAGAAGCTGACTTTTCATCACAGGCCACTGCATCTTCCTATTCTTTCCCAGCAGGTTCAAGGGATAACTGTCTACGCCTCCTCCTTTCTGACGAAAAGCCTTCACGTGTGGACTTTCTCAGATCCCTGTGCTTTATGGAATGGTCACCTGAAGTCAGGGAATTCTTAATCACTAATATTAAGGGAAAATCCGCCAAACAGTATCAGTCAGTGTGGAACAAATTTGTCTCATTTGTTAGGGACCGTAAACCAACTACCATCGATAATAACTTCGAGGGGGAGTTCTTTGTGTTTTTATTTGACGTAAAAAAGTTGGCTCCCTCCACTATTAAAAATCACAAGGCGGCCCTTGCGGTTCCTTTAAGGTATGGATTCGGAGTAGAGGTGCATTCAGAAGTGTTTGAAATGATGATGAAATCAATGGCTCTCTGCAGGCCGAGTGAACAACCATGTGAATTATCATGGGATCTAGATATAGTCCTAGCTGCTCTGAACAGACGTTCAGACAATAATATGAAATTTTTGTTAGAAAAAACATTGTTTTTAGTGGGCCTGGTGATGGGAGCCAGATCAGCAGAGATCCATGCGCTAAAAAGAGGAGATCAGTTTTGTTCTTTCGGAAAGAATAAAGTAACCTTTTCATTCGGAGAATTTCTAGCTAAAAATGAGAATCCTTTTCATAGACGGAAACCCATAGTTATCCCTTCTTTGCCCTCTAATCCGAAGCTGTGTCCAGTGGCCACAGTGAAAAAGTACCTTGATTGCACCAACCATATCACGCAAGGGCCCCTCTTTTTGGTACCAAACGAAAGCACCCCACTTTCCCTAGAAAGCCTCAGAACCAGCATTTGTAAGTTAATTGTAGATCTATGCCCAGGATCAGACCCAAAGTCACATGACCTCCATAAGCACGCAGCCTCACTTGCCTTTTTCGGTAACTATAGTATGGAGGACATATCCAAGTACACGGGGTGGTCTGGGCATGGAGTGTTTGTCAAACACTATGTTAAACAAATACGAGGTGTCCAGACTGCGTGCATATCCCTCGGCAAAGTTGTAGGCAAGAGATAAGGATGCCCAGAAGGTGAATTGGCTGGCAAGAGGAACTCTTCCTTTAAAGTGAGTGAGTGTTTTAAAAACCGGTTGGTTATTTCTTCCTATTATAGTCTATTTCTTTTGCTCTTCACCAATACACAGTCTCTTTGGAGACAGCTTAAAGGGTGGGCTGTTACAGCCGTAAAGGGAAAGGATTTTAGATTTCAGTTTGAACCCAAGGGAAGTAACCAAAAAGCTTTTTGGTTAGGGATAGTGGCTAAAAGTCCATCCTCCCTGTCAAATGATGTTTGACGACTTTATAAATATACAAAAAGCCTCTTTAAAATGTTCTCTGGTACACCTGCATGAGGCTCTCGCGGTTCCCTTTGACTAAAAAACGGGGTTTGAACCCGAAGGGAAATGAAAACCCTATTTTTAGTCTGGGAGCCGCGAGAGCCTCAGACCCTCCCAGTTAGTATTGAGTATATTGGGTTATGCCCACCCGTTCATTTGCAGGCAGTATAACCTTTTAGGGAGGCGCAGTTATTCCTACATTGGGTTGGCAACATGTGCATGCGCAGTAGATGAGTAGGCCTAGTCGCGTTTTGACCCGATTCATTCGAACTAGCTACGGAAGCGCAAATGGAAAGGTGTAACCAGTGGAGATTTTTAGCCATGAATTGATTCATCAATGCGGCGGATAGGGGGTCAAAGTGCAGACCCCCCGAGACCTGATATCCTATCACAATAGTGACAAGCTTCCGTTAACCGGAATGAATAGGTGCCAACCCTGTGCTATAAGTTCTCTGATAAGGGATTTAGCCGGGGCGCTGCCTAAGGCAGACGTAACTGCATGAGGCTCTCGCGGCTCCCAGACTAAAAATAGGGTTTTCATTTCCCTTCGGGTTCAAACCCCGTTTTTTTGGTTTTATTCTGTGGTTTAGGTGACAGTGTTTTCCTTTTGTATTCTGGTCTTCGCCCAGGGCACGGGCATCTTTTAAAAAACTTGTCAGCATACGTGTACTTCCTCCACTGCAAAGTTTCCCACTAATGTAGTGGTGACCCTTGGCTATACTGCCATGTCCACTACAAGTTGAGAGAAGCGCCGACCAAGGGCAGTACCTTCCTGCAGCAGCTCTCTCAACAGGTAAGGAAACAACAAACATTTATTCAATGTTAGCGACCTTTCTAGTTCAAACTCATTACTTTCTTAATGTTTTGGGGTAGTATATGTCCATGCTCTTTCCCACCTCCTTACAATGTGGAATCAGCTATGTAATTACTTGGTAAGATACTTATATAAAAATGACATTTTTGAAATAAAATAAAGTTTTATATATACTTACCAAGTAATTACATGATCAGAGCCCGCCCTCCTTCCCTTGCATGAACATAAGAGCATAAAACAAATTGAGCTATCTGCTAGTTTGTTTCCTCGAGTCCCGGATGGTGGCGGGACGTTGTCACCTACACACTAACAAGAACAGTGCCACTGCGTGAATTTTGAATTTCTAAGGTGCCGTAGGTTAGGGAACCAATAGCTATGTAATTACTTGGTAAGTATATATAAAACTTTATTTTATTATAAAAATGTCATATTCAAACATAAAATCCAATGTTGGAAACTGGAGTTGTTCTGACACGATATACAAACCATCAGTCCTTTACATTAGGAATTACTTTCAGCATAGGCTGGGAACGGCCATTAAACTCTTGAGCAAGGTGGTTAGGCAGTAACTACCGCCAGATAGTCAGGAATATCCGCCTGCTTGGATGTAAACATTCCAGTTTGTATTCGGCCATCATGTGTTGCAGACATGGTTTCGGATCTCTTTGCCTGACTGTCATTAAGCTCTTCTTTATCCCGGTGGGATCTTAATGTATTTTTGTGTATATATTACGTGTGTTTGATATTTAGTAGTACAAACCCACGATTTGTGATAACCTTGCATAAACAGTCGTTCCCTTGCGTCTGTGTCGTGGGTTTGACGACCAAGGGCGTATTTAGAGGGGCGTAACCAAGTGGTAAAGTTTCTCTTCCAGTAGCCCTTTATTTAGATACTAAAGGCGTTCCCCTGTACAGTAAAGGTGTTCCCCTGTACAGTAAGAGATATTAGATTGGGATGTAATATCTTCACTCTCCTACATTGATCGGGACGTAAGAGTTTGCTTCCCTTCTTGGGCTCCCACCCTCCGTGTACAAGGGCATGACTACTTCCTTCCTACTTTTGTTGTTTTCGCTGCCTGCACTTGGAGAGGTGCAGGGGAGGGGGAGGTTCCGGGTGTCGTCGGTAACTTCCACGGTGCCCTTGGTGGCCTCCCCTCCTTCCTTCTCTCTTCCTGTAGGTTCTTCCTTATCTCTCCTTCGGTAGAGATCTCTCTCCTTCACCCTCTTCGCTTGCTCACCGGGCAAAGACCGCAAGAGGGGGACGCAGGCGGCCGGGCAACCTCTTCTGGGGTACCTCCTCTTGCTGCGTAGGGTAGTTCCCCTTGTAGCAAGAGGAGTCTCCCTCTCTAATCACCTTTGCTTTTTTCTTTCAGGTTGACATTGAGCATCGTAGGCACAGCAGTAGTTGGCTGGATATCTCAGGATATCTTGCATGAAGGAGTCCTGACATTCATTCAGTGTTGCTTCGGGATTGACCACAGTACCTGGTTGGATGACATAGTTCCACATCGGGATCGTTCTGACTGTTCCTGCCGATGTGGATCGATCGCTGTCATTGCTAGCCTTCATGTATGCCGTGGCACTACCTCTGGCATATCTGTGGTCCATCTGCTCCTGCTGTATCCTGTGTTATGCTCCTGTTAACTCAACGACAGTCTTTAGGCAGATCTTCCTGGTCTCCTGCAGCAGCCGCCCTGATCGTTCCTGTCACTGCTGGTGACTTTCATGTAATGTTCCTGTCCATTGCTGTAGCTCCTGCCTTCCGAATCGCTTCCGTAGCTCCTGCATCGGCTGTCATGATGATGCCTGCTGCTTCTCCGGGTGGTCGTTCCCGGGGCTGCTTCCGTTGAGTTCCTGCCTAGCTGCCCTGGAGGTTACGATGTTTTGTGTCCACCATCCTGTAGAAGATGTGGGAGTGAAGGTGAAGGAAGTCGCCCTGTGGAAGTGATGTTCCTGGCCGTTGCAGTAGCTCGTGCCTTCTGAACCACTGCCGTAGCTCCTGCATCGACTGTCCTGATCATCCCTGCTGCTTCTCCTGGTGGTGGTGTCCTGGGCCGCTTCTGTTGTGTTCCTGCCTAGCTGCCCTGGAGGTTACGATGTTTCGTGTCCACCATCCTGTAGAAGATGTCGGAGTGAAGGTGAAGAAAGTTGCCTTGTGGAAGTAGCCGCCGTCTTCATTGTATCTTCAATTTCGTCTTCTGCTGCCTCTTCCCTTCCTCTCCCGAGGTCCAAGGGGTTCCCGGGAATCGAACAGACCTCCATCAGCCGGAGGAGAGGAAGGTTGCTTCTTTCCCCTTGATGCCTTTGGATGTCTAGGGACTGCCTCCTTCCGAGGAGGCAGTGTGTCTCTCCTTGGCTCTTTCCGACCTTTGGGTTAGGAACCAATTCTCATAGCCCAGGGTTTTGTGTTTTGGGAGCCGTGGCCGCGCAGATCTCAGTTTGCGATCCCATTGCCAGTCCTAGAGGTTCCACCTCTAAGACGGGGGCTGCTTCGGGCGCTCATTCGCGAGCTGCTCCGAGTGCTCAAGATTCTTTGGAATATCGAGTACCCCGATCTGGTCTGGAGAGTACTCTCCCCGGCACAGTTTGGGAGCAGTGTGAGAGAAAGGGCCGAGACACCCAGGTGTCTCAGCTCTTCCTGCCAGCACCACAAGCGTTCCCCGAGTGCTTGCCAGTGCTCGGTGGGTCCCAGCCTGGTGTCTCGATCCCGTTGGTTCAAACACCAGAAGAAGCAGGGAAGAGATTCCCTTTGGGAGTCTTGTGGGACTTCTAAGGGACTGTCTCTCCTCCGGGAGAAAAGTTTCGTTGGCTCTTCCCACCCTTGGGCGGGAGCCGATTCGAATTCTCCTCTGGGGTCTGGTGTTTCGGGGGCCATGAGAGCGTGGCCTCAAGACTGGCAACAAGGGCACGACCACAGGAGGCCGCGCCCTCGTTGCCTGTCTTGGAGGTCTGCGTCTAAGACTGGTTCTGTGCCTGGCTCTTTTCGATTTCTTAGGAAACCGAAAGCAGCCGCTCCCAATTTTGGGAGTCTTGTGGGTCACTCGAATTCTATGAATTACGAGCGCTCTCCTGACGAGAGGCACAGGATGAGAGAAAGTGCTGAGACACCCAGGTTTCTGGGTGCCGAGACACCAGGTGTCTGGGTGCCAAGACCCCAGGTGTCTGGGTACCGAGACACCAGGTTTCTCGATACTGCCTGCCAGCTGCTTAGGTTGCTTGGCTGGGTTTCATACTTGTGTCTTGAACCTTAGGGTTCGAGCATGCAGGATAGCAGACACAGAATTCCCGTTTGAACCATCTTCTTGAGGGGCCTTGGCCTCGAAGGAGTTTAGAGTTTGGGAAACTAGAGCTAGTTCACGGCAGATGAGTTCTGCCCTGTCCAATTCTGGTTGTGTTCCTCGATCGGCTCGGCCCCTGGTCGCGCTTGCGAGACTGGCTTGGCTCACTCGGCTTTCTCTCCCCGCCCAGTCCCTGGTCGCGCTTGCAAGACTGGCTCGGCTCGGTTTGGCTTGCCCCAACTGCCTCCCAGTCCACCTGCATACCACCCAGTTGCATTGCCTTCTTGTGATCAGCTCCGTTTGGCGCTACTCGGCTCGGCCCCACTTGGTTTTTTCCAATCTGGTTCTCGGCTCTGTTCAAGTGAACTTTCTGCTCTTCCCAGGAAAGTGCTTTGCCACAGCACAAGCGCTCTTCTTCCCGTGTGGCAATAATCTCCTTTGGTTGATTATTGCTCACGGTCTGCCTCTCTTACTGGTCTTACTGGGAGGGCAGGTAGGGGTACACTATCTCCTTACCTGTTCTCTTCTCTTTGCGGCTGTTCCGAGAGGCACTAGGCGGACAGAGAGAGCTCCGAGGACTTTGTCTTCGGAGTTTGGCAAACTGGCGTGCTTTGGGTGTCGGTCCCCCGATTGTCTCATACAACCAGGTAGCTTTGGAAGCAATTTCATGTAGAATACAACAAAAAATAACTCATGGTTGTAGCTTTTATCAGTTTTGAAATATTTTCATATAAATCACGATGTGCCAAAATTTCAACCTTCGGTCAACTGTGACTCGACCGACATGGTCGAGAAACGCAATTGTAAGCTAAAACTCTTACATTCTAGCAACATTCAATCATTTACCTTCATTTTACAACAAACGGGTAGTCTCTAGCACAATATTTCGATTTATGGTGAATTTTTGAAAAAAACTTTTTCCTTACCTCTGCGCGCAGTAACTCGGCTGAAAATCTCTGAATTTCTTTAGTCACCTTGTCGTAATTTTCGCACCGTTTTCTATTAGGCGTTACATAAAGTGTTATACATGAAAATGTGTGCAATTTCATGTAGAATACAACAAAAAATAACTCATGGTTGTAGCTTTTATCACTTTTGAAATATTTTCATATAAATCACGATAAGTGCCAAAATTTAAACTTACGGTCAACTTTGACTCGACCGAAATGGTTGAAAAATGCAATTTCAAGCTAAAACTCTTACCTTCTAGTAACATTCAATCATTTACCTTCATTTTACAACAAACGGAAAGTCTCTAACACAATATTTCGATTTATGGTGAATTTTTGAAAAAAAACTTTTACCTTACCTCCACGCACGGTAACTCAGCTGAAAATCTCAGAATTTCTTTAGTCACCTTGTCGTAATTTTCGCACCGTTTTCTATTAGGCGTTACATAAAGTGTTGCACATGAAAATGTGTGCAATTTCATGTAGAATACAACAAAAAATAACTCATGGTTGTAGCTTTTATCAGTTTTGAAATATTTTCATATAAATCACGATAAATAGAAAAAATTCGACCTTCGGTCAAAGTTAACTTGACCGAAATGGTTGAAAACTGCAATTGTAAGATAAAACACTTGGTGTAGTAATATTCAATCAATTACCTTCATTTTGCAACAAACGGGAAGTCTCTAGCACAATATTTCGATTTATAGTGAATTTTTGAAAAAAACTTTTTTTTACGTCAGCGCCTTACAAATTCATGCATCATTTTGTGATAATATTTTCTCTGTGTTGCTTTGATCGTTTTAAAATTTGTTATATACCAAAATCATCGCAATTTAGTGTACAATACAACAAAAAAAAATAACTCATTAGCTTTAGCCGTTTTGCTCACAGCGCGGTTTGTATACAATTATATATGAAATTTTTTTTTGCGCTGTCATATATTTCAATATTTATATATGATAATGATATTTTTTTCAGTTCTGATGGTTGCATATTAAACTTCAGGCAATGCCAAAAAAAGCAGCCAAAAAGGAACCCTTAATCGTAAAAACTAAGCGTGCTGTGATTTTTTGAAAAAAACTTTTTTTCCGCTTCAGCTCTAACTCCCGAATGCCGCCAGCATGCAGCGGACACTTTTGTAAATAGAGGCTCGGTGTTTAAGGGTTAAGGTAACTTTTAAATGAAATGAAAGTTACTGTAATTTCATTTAAAAGTTAGCTTAATACATTACCCTTAAAAAAAGAAATAAATGGTTGACAAAAATAGAGAGTTGGAAGAGAATTTCTGTCTCTCTCCCTCCCCTTCTGACTGATCTGTTTTAAGAAGTCTTCTCAACCTCTTGTTAATAACTTCTTTATTCTATGTCTCTTTCTCCTTGCTCTGAAATGCTTTTTCATGAACAAACAGTGTTTTTTATTTGGGCTAGTACAACTCTTAATTATTATGTCTCTGTGTTTTAGAATGTATTTGCCACACTAGCACATTTACAGTTCACAGATTGTACAAATAAAATTAGATGAATTTAAACTATCTACTGTACAGGTAAAGACATACAGGGAAATAGTAAGTAGTAAAGTTGTGTGAGCACTATGAATGAGAGAGAGAGAGATAAGGGTTGTCCTTACTTAAAAGAGTGAAATTATTTATCAGTTATTACAGAGACAGAGAGAATAACACATGAGAGAGAGAGAGAGAGAGAAATTATTCTTACGGTATCAAAAGATGGAAATTCAGTATGAAACTAACTTTTAAATGAAATGAAAGTTACTGTAATTTCATTTAAAAGTTAGCTTAATACATTACTCTTAAAAAAAGAAATAAATGGTTGGCATAAGAATATAGAGTGTGAAGATTAGTATACTATTTCTCTCTCTCCCCACTCCACTGATCTATTTTTAGAAGTCTTCTCAACCTCGTTTTTAAAAACTTCTTTATTCTGTCTCATTCTCTTTGTTCTGAAATGCTCTGTCTCTATGATTTAGAATGGCACATTTACTGTTTGTAGATGGTACAGGTAAAATTAGATGTTTAAAATTATCTACTGTACAGTTAAAGACACAGAGAAACAGTAATACGTAGGTTGCTCTAACTACGAGAGAGAGAGAGAGAGAGAGAGAGAGAGAGAGAGAGAGAGAGAGAGAGAGAGAGATAGAGGTAACAGTTGTCCTTACTTAAGAGAGTGAAATTTTTTATAAATAATTATGGACAGAGAGAGAGAGAGAGAGAGATAACAGTTGTCCTTACTTAGAGAGTGAAATTTTTTATAAATTATTATGGACAGAGAGAGAGAGAGAATGAATTGCGTAAGAAATCTTTGGTCCGCTAATCAGCAACACTCCCCCTTCTTTGACCCGCTAATCAGCAATATTCCCCCTTCTTGTCATGTTAAATCGACATGTCTGACAGCTTTGCCTTGGAGCTTATTACAAAAGATGTGGGGAAAGAAATTTGTTTTTTAAAATACGTATCACATATGAATTTTGTAATTACAGTAACATTTGAATTTTTAATATTAGTTTTTATTATTATTATTATTATTATTATTATTATTTAATCTTAATAATCTTATTAATATTTGAAAATTAGTACTTACTATTAGGTAAAAAATGTATTTATCATACAAAACAATTAAACATACATGTAGCATAAAAATTCTCTCATCTCAGTAAAAGAGAGAGAGAGAGAAATTATTACTTTATTATATTATTTAATGTTATTTAATTTACACATAAAAGCTTGAAAACTTACAAATTACATAAAAAATCAAACAAATGCTTTTGCAGGGTCTCTCAGTATTTACAAATGTCCTTGTGTCTGTGAAAAACTCATGTATGACAATTAGTTAGGTTCCAATGAAAAGTTTGCGTGTCTGTGAATTCGCGCAACTCGAATCACGCAAGTTTGGGCCATTACTGTATTCTTATATTGCTTTCGTATTATGAATTGCAATCAAAGCGATTAATTTTTTGGTTTGGAAAGCGATTACGCGGTAAGTTTATTTCGCCGTATGTAACTTAGTTCAGAGCGCTTTTCTTGCTTCTAGTTAGCATAAATGAATCTCTAGATACTTTATTTATATGTGGCAAGGTTATTTTTTATTATATGAGGTGTTTTTAAGTCAAAATATAACTTAAATACATCTCATTGCGAAATTAGTTTAGCTATTTTTTCGTTAATAGATGACGTTGGCCATTTGGGGGCATGTTTGTTTTGTGGAAAAAAAATTAAGATTCCATTCGCTATTTTCAGTTGATTTCATCATAATACGAGCTTTACGTGTTAATCATGTATCGGCGTAAAAACAGCAGTAATCTGTTCTTTCATGCCCAGTAGTTTTGATTAAAATACTTTCTGTCCAATTTTAATTACAGTCAAGTTTCATCCATCTTGCTGGTGCACGATAATTTATAGTCATTAGCAGCTTGAACATTGTTTTCTCAGCTTCATCTACAACTTGCAGCTTAAATTTAGTAGTATATTTCCTTGCTGATCTTTTATCCACAGCAAATAAGGGTATAATGTAAAAATATATCAGTCCTATTCTACTTAACATCATTTGCAACATAACTATGGTAATTGTTTACTACCATAGGATGGTTGAAATACAAGCAAAACGGCTGTTGTTATTCGATTCGGTTATAAGCAAAATAACAGTTTCTTGTTCAGTTGATTATGGCTGTACGCATTTACACATGAGTGTAACGTTACTAACCATACTTTTATCATTCTCTTTTACTTTTTTAACTAGAAGATAGGCTAAAGAGATGGAGGAAAAGAAGTTGGTCTATTGTAATTTGGTCTCTCTCGCTGCCTGATTGTACGCTGCTGCCTGCGCCCGTGCAAAATTTAAAAATATTTTCTAAATATTGTCGTATCAGTATTAATTGCTTACCCCATCGCAAAATCGAATTATCATAAGGCAAATGATTGTAACTCGAGCACTACCTGGGTACCTGAGTATTTTAATAGTTTTATGATAAAAAGTGCATTTAGTCATGAAAATATGAAAATACAGTAATTAGTGAATATTTCTCAGTGAAAAATACCGCGAATGAGCGAATTTTCCGCAAGTAATGCTCCATAGAGAAATTCATGAATAGGTGAGTCCATGAATCGTGAGAACTCGAATACAGGCAGTCCCAGGTTATCAACGATCCGGTTTTTCGGTGCTTGTCTAGCAACGAAAATCTGCAATTTTCAGCATCGATATGCACTGATTTCCACTTTTCGGTGCCGATAAGCGCTGATACATACCTAACAGAAGCGCCAATAACTAAAAATAGGCAATTTTCACCACTTAACGGTGCCGATGAGTGCCGAAAATCGCTGATTTGTGGTTATCTGCAATTTTTGCTTATCATTATGTCGTCAGAAAAAACACACACACACACACCGATAACTAGGGACTGCCTGTAATACTATGAGGGCTTAAAAGGACAAGCGAAGACCTGACCTCCCTCAGAAGACATTGAAACTATCCCAGGACACTTGACCCTCCACTCTTCTCCTTGAGCTGCCCCTTGCATCCCGTGTGGCTGTCCCTGAGCCTACAGTTTTCTTTTGCAGTGAAGCCCCTTAACGCTACCCTCCTGTTGGCCCCCGAGAACGAGGAATCCATCTCCTGACAAAGGTGATGTGCCAATGTCAAGGTTCTTAAGTCAGTCACGCGTCTGTTAGTCTTTTCTTATTTTTCCGTTAACTTTCTTAGGCAGTATACCTGCAGTGAGACTTGTATTACTTTAAATTGTCAACGTGAAGATACCTACAGTGAAGTGAAATATTCATTTTATTATATGAAATTAGTCACCAAAATCATGGCCCATTCTTAGCCACCGTCTGTGCACACCCTCAATTTCTTAATTACTCCCCCAATACACCTACATAACCACGTGTATCCCAATTACAAGTAGGAGTTGCCTGCTGTGGATCTGAGCATCATGATGTCTGTGCAGTGGCATAACTCCTGCTTTCTCCCCCTCTGCGGTGCCCCTTGGAAGCATGATTTTTGAGTTTCGTCTGGGAAAATCCTCCAGTTGTTTGTTATTCCTTTGGGACGACAGGATTCTGTTTACCTGCCCTAATTTACTCTCCATTCTTCTTCTCATGTGTATTTAGTGTAAATATACTCTTGTAAGTGAAACCCTAAGTGTTTACCTGCAATTTCCCCCTTTTGAAGTAGGCCTTCAGGTGACACCTTTGCATATGTTTTACTGAACTCGGCCTAAGAGTTAGATATAGTCAATTTTCAAGGTAAATTCCCTTTGAACACATCAGCAGAAATACAAATTACTGTACTTCTAAAATTTTGCTATGTATATGTATACTGTATATACATCATTGTGCCCATATGCCATGAACAAAATAGAATTAGATGAAATTTGGAGTGTATACTTTGATTGTTGTAATCATTCTGGTAACAATTTTAAGATATATATAGAGTAAACATCATTTTATTATTACAGCATTCCAATTCCTGAAAAAAATTTTCCCATTTTTTTTATGGATTGGAACTAAACTGCACAGGACCTCTTGGTCTTCCTGCAATATCCTTCCATTTATGATAAAGGCATTGCACTAACTTTTTTCTCTTTATTTGTATTCCACTATACTGTACATGACTAAAACTTATGCCTGTAGTTTCATGTCAGAATATCCACACACTTCTCCAACTATTTAGTTTCTCTAAGACAGCACTAGTCTAGGCTACAGAATCTCATATCATAGTTTAGACTAGTCTAATTCATAAGGTGTAGTTAAAAAAAATCAGACAGAGGTATTACTGTATTTACAACATTTTTACATATTTGTGGGTGGGAGTTTTGGCTAAGGACTTCAGGTGTAGAAGGTATTTTATATCAAAGACAATATTTCATTATATTATTTCATGATGACCTTCACAATTGTGGATTTCACCCATTAAGGGACAGCATCATAAAGTATAGGATCTGTATAAACGTATATCGGTTTTGTTAACAATCATGCATTCTATATAGGGCAACAGCACATTGGATAGCAAGTCTTTAACTCCAGAGATTAAACTTGTTAATATCTCTTGACGCATGGCATATGTCAACCATACAGTGCAGCATCCTTGTGGTGAATCTCCTAGCCTCCAGAAACACAAAGATGACTGTAATAGTTCCCATTTGCCCCTAACAGTAGTGTTTTACAAGTCCTTGGTGGTGGAAAGTTTTAGATTCTCCCAACCCTGGAAGAAACTTAAGTAGCAAAACTTCTCAAGTAGCCACATTTTGAGAGATTCCTTCTCACATTGCATGCAGTTCATCTTTTTGTAATTTTATCCAGCAAGGCTTCAGAGGTTGAGTTTTTTTGCCGGATGCAGCTGCTACTATATCAAGGTCTTGCAGAATTTAGAGGTGCCCTCCTGCAAAGTTTTGAATTTGGATTTTCAATGACTTATGAAGCACTTCAGAATGGTAGTTCCTCATGGGTTGCTCAGACCTGCTAAGTGACACCTCCCTGGCCCTTAAATGAGTCTCAAGAAGCTTCCATACAAACCAACTTTGGAAGCTTCTTTGCAGGTGTCACTCTGAAGATAGTCATTCTACTGGCATGTGCATGAGCAAGAATCCTGTACTGTCTTGTTTTGTCTAAGGCAAGTCATTTTGAGAGCTTGCTTTGATGTGGTGGGTGATGAAGCAGAATAGTTAACAGTGGAAACCCACAAATTCAGAGCACTTTTTAGTTCTGTTGCCTGTAAAACTAGCTGGATTTGCCCTTTTATTTTACAAGCAGACCATTTTGCAGTTTCTCATAACTCAAATTCACCTCTTATTCATGTCACTGTCAAGAGGCATAAACTTCTGGGGTTATTGTCTACTTCATCTCAATTGTATGGTAAGTGTACTCTTCTCTAATCTGAAAGACTTACTTGATACAAGTCATATCATGTGTTCTGACTTTAAAACATACAAACCTGTGAACCACCAAGTACAGGCAGTCCCCGGTTATCGGTGGGGGTTCTGTTCCCGACGGTGTGACAATAACCGAAAATCAGCGATAATAGCGCCGATCCCCAGTTATTGGTGCCGCTGTCTGGTTATCGGCACCAATAACTGGGGATCTGCGCCGATAACCGGAGATTGGTGCATGTCATCGCCGAAGATCTCGTTATCTTCATCGCTGGACAAGCGCTGTAAAACTGGATCACCAATAACCAGGGACTGCCTGTACAGTTGTAGCCTGATGTATTTAAGTCACTAAATGCTCTCCTGAACCTGTAGTGTTAGGAAAATTCTTGACACATGAGGTTGGCCTACACAGTATTTATAATTGATTGGTTTTTATGAAAAAATCTATAGTAGTCTTATGTAAATTTTTTAGGTATTACAGCTAGAACAATTTCTTAGGTTATATTACAGCTGAAGGTACAATGCTTTTGTTTTGTATAGCCAAAAAATAAATGTTTATTAATTTCAAATTGTATTGCATGTGTGAATATGTGGTCTTATTAGTATGTAAGTGTAAATGGTCATAAGATTATTAGATGTAAAGTTATTTGGAGTGTCACCGCCTAAACACCAAGATGTTAATCCATGTATATTTATATTGAAAATGGAAAAATAAATTGTCTTGTCACCATTCCTTGAACTAATGAAGGCATTCACTTAAAGGTACGATTGGCGTCTGTACTTGATGAGTTACGAAATATTTTTGGTGAAAAATATAGTGAAAGGGAGTTGACACAGACAGTTTTGGCACATAATTATGATGCAGAGGCTTCCATTGATGCTTTGCTAAACAAAGCCCCAGCCTCTGCAACTTCAGGTCCTCTTCCACAAAGAGAACATCGTAATAGAAATAGGGGTAAGCATGTTGTTCACTGTTTATCTGTTATGTGATAAGCGGATAGTTTGAAACTGCAGAAAGTGTATTGTGTTGCTATATGTATTCCTCATGTGTAGGCTTTGTTTAATAGCTTAAATAATTTTTGTTTTCAGTATCTGCTAATTCTGCTTCTGCCTTTGTTGAGCAGCTCACTTTGGGTAGTAATCAAAAACAAGCAGCTAAAAGTGATTCTGAAGTATCAGTGTTCAAAGCACCCTCAGCACCTGTTGTTATTACCACTCCAGCTAAGAGGGGGGAAGCATCACGTGTAGTCCGTGGTTTTGATGTTCAAGATCATGAAGGTTTGTATTGTTCCTCACTCCATTTGTATACGAGTTATTTTAGTTATATTGCAGGTGTATTGATTTTCCTTTATTTACTGTAGCCTGTTGTATGTCAAGTCCAGTCTTCATACACATTCCAAAAGAAGATGAGTTTTCATCCTAACAGATTATGCATCCAGGCTCTAAAATGTCCCCAGTGGTAGTTAGTCACTCCCTGTCTTTTTGGTTTCCCATTCACAAAGGCAGTCCTCCTTCTAAATTGTGTAGTTATCTATAGTTATCTCCCATAATTTTAACCATTTTCCAGTAATAAATATCAATTAATATACCTTATAAATGCATTATTGATGTTGGTTACTGTATAATTCATATGAATTGGTTCATTTTGAGTGTGTTTTGGACCAATGAACAGTATGTTTTATTGCGTTAGTCTTTAACTGCTGTAAGGAACACCTTTTATTTGAACAGTCACTATTTTTCACTGTTGTTGGTACATTTATTGTTTGTCCTACTGATATTCAACCCTTTCTCTTATGACTTATAAACAATTACTGTACATCTGTGGGAAGTGGCAGTGACTCAGGCTGTAACCATAAACTGTTTGTACCCTTTTCTGTTCAAAGATGCATAGTTTTGACAATTTTCAAGGTAGATCACTCAGTTTTGTTCCATTTTGCAGCTAAATAATTTTTCAATACAATGGCATATAAAATCCCCCAAAATAACTTTTGCATAGGTTAAATAATGAGTAAAATTTATAAGATATGAGAAAATTTTAGCACTTTTCCCCTAAAAAAATTTTTTACTAGAAAAAATTTTTGCAATTAGGTCTTCTTCTTTTTTATCCACAGCATACCCAGGTATATTACCTAGTTATTTCAATGCAAAAAGTTGTAATTATAGCAAGGAAAATTTAAATGGCAAAATAGCATCATGTTTTCCATAAGAAAAGTGCCAGTCACCCGCGTGATACACTTAAAAATTATTTTACCCTTTTTTGTTCAAAGATACATAACTCCCATAGTTTTTAAGGTAGACTGCTCAGTTTTGTTTGTTTTGCAGCTGAATGATTGCTCTATTTAATGGCACAAAAAATCCCCCCAAAATAACTTTATTGTAGGTAAAATAATGAGTAAAAATTAGAGATAAAAGCTTAAGCAGTATATCCCAAGACATAGGAGATGTATTTTATTGTCAAGAATATGCACATACATTAGGATCTTGTAGGCAGAAGCCACAAGGCAAGCCTGCCACTTGTGTTAAATGTAGGGAACCAGAGCATGGTGTATGAATAAGGGAGTAAAATGTATACATTGTGGAGACAATCATCCAACTTCTTCACAGAACTGGGATGTGTACATCATGGAAAAGGAGATACAAACCCTAGGGGCAACAGAACACATAACATTTACAGAGGCTAAACAAAAAATTTGAAGCCAGCATATTAGACCAGGAATATAATTTTCTACCATTGCGGCTAATCGAAGAAGGAATGTAAATACTACCAGGAGTGCTTCCTTTGTTAATATAATAGAAAGATTAGTGGCAACCTATAATCGTACTTCTGTGGAGGGTGTGACAGTCATTTCTGGCACTCCTACCTCTCTGGAGCTGTGCCAGTGGTTTCTGGTGCCCCTGCTTCTTTGGAGGTGGTACCAGTGAATTAGGGCGCTCCTGCCTCTTCAGAGGCAGTGCCAGATGTACCTGGCACTCCTGCTTCTGTGGAGGCTACACCAGCTATGCCTGGTGTGTCGGCTTCTATGGAGGCTGCGCCAGCTGTGGCTGGCACTCCAGCTTCTGTGGAGGCCGTGTTATCTGTATCTGGTTCTTGTGTTGTAGGGGCTTTTTCTTTTAGTGCACAATTGGTGCAGTATAATGGGAACAGATTTGGAGGTTATTAAATGAAACTCTGACTGCCCTTAACTTATTTATTATCGTAACCTGCAGAACAGAAACTTAACCTAACTGTAACAATATAATTCATCAAAACTTATTTTACTCAATCCTAATCCTATAGTTCCCGGCCCCCCAACTATCAAAAGAACCTTAACTTAATTAAGAACGCTAATCTAACTCCTCAACCTTATCTACAATCCTCCCACAACTATCAAAAGAACCTTAAACTAATTGAACCTTGCTGTCAATAATCTTAATACTATAGTGTTCCTCCAATTATGGTATCTGAAACTTCTTCAGATTGGGAGTTAACTTGCTCAACATCAGCCAGTTTAGGATTTCGTTCCTTCTTCCTACTGGAGAGATCAACACCTAGTTTTCTTCCTTTCCTACTGCTGTCAAACTTTATTTGCTGCAGTGTGTCGAGATCAGCACCTTTTGGGATTTAGCGTCATATATGGAGGAGCAGCAAGAAGAGCGGCCTGACCTAATTGTTTTGTTTCTGCAATCTGGCAGCTTCACATTCTCTCCCTATGTTCCATGTCATTTCTCTGCTTTATCTCTTCCTCTGTTTTCAACTACTCTTTCAATTTTCTTTCTTTGATTTCTTTCTTCTTATCAGTTAAGGTGAAGGGGAGCTCCTCACTCTACGCTAACCAACTCGAGCAAACTGCAAGTAAAAAAAAAAAAAAAGAAACATGATTTATCAGCCATACACAAACAACCACAAAAATGTAATAAAAAAAAAGAAAAATCAAATATTAATGTATACAAACCAATTTTTTCATACTACCACACTCTCCTTACTAAAACAAAGGAAATCTCATTTCCCTTTTATTTAATTTTTTTTTCTTTCTCAAAATCCCTTTCTCACTATGTTGGGCCCTCAATCAGAAGAACAGAATAAAGAAAGGGGCAGGTGGTGTCTAGTGGAAATATGTTAGGTTACTCAAACAAAATTCTTAACACTAATTTATGTTTAAGACTAACTTACAGCTAATAAAGTTTGACATCCTTTACCTCTAGGAAGTCAAAACTAAATAACAACAGTACAAACAAACTCATAGAACTTCAGTTTACTTTAAAAAAATATATACAGTATATAAGAATTTCCAAAAACTTAACAACTAACTTTCACTCATCAACCCCACTCATACACACAACAACCACCTGAACTCTAGAAAAAAGCCAAATTCACAAAAAAACAATAATGGATATAAATATTATAATATATGTACAGTATATATATATATATATATATATATATATATATATATATAATATATATATATATATGTGTGTGTGTGTGTGTGTGTGTGTGTGTGTGTACTGTATATGTATATGTATATATAATGTGTATATATATATGTATATATACATATATGTAACTGGGTCCTTGGTTGGGGGGAAAATTGGAACAGTTTATCTTTTAGTGACTGCCTACGTACCAAGGGGGTCCCAAGTTTATGAACAAAAAGAAAACTACTGGAAACTCACCTTAGAATCTAACTGGATTTACGTAAATAATTAAGGTCGCCATTTGGAATTAGAATTCTTTTACAATTAAAAGGGGCTTATTTACAGAGACTGGGGCAAATATGCAAGAAAAAGTTAAGTATGCTTTAGTTTTACCAGACCACTGAGCTGATTAACAGCTCTCCTAGGGCTGGCCCAAAGGATTAGACTTATTTTATGTGGCTAAGAACCAATTGGCTACTTAGCAACGGGACCTACAGCTTATTGTGGAATCCGAACCACATTATAGCGAGAAAGGAATTTCTAGCACCAGAAATAAATTCCTCTAACTCTTCATCAGCCGGGCAGGGGAATTGAACTCCGGCCCATCGAGTGACAGTCTGAAGCTCTACCGACTCAGCCAACGAAGGGCTGATAAAAAAAAAGGAATGTAAAATGTAAACAATTACAACCACTTAAAATACATACAGTAGATCAATAATGCAGTGATTTGCAAATAAGCAATGTAAATATGAAGGGCCTCAGGTACAACAACCCCGTGATAACAACTGACGCTGTTATGGTCAAATTGCATCAGATCACAGACAATAGTACATTGGAAGGGGTGAATTCCAGGGTAATGGCAATCAGTTAATTAAGATGATTTCTGCAGGAGCAACGGAGTCTTGCAATTAGGCTGTGACCAGGAATGGTTGCGAAATTTGGATGGCAGTCAGAACTAGTGGGGCATAGATTTGCAGACTGGGCCAGGAATTTATGGCACCTGGAATAGAGGGCCAGAGTTAGTACAACACGGAGGAGCAAGGACGTTTCCCCTGCTATTCATTAAACCATAACTCTCCGCATGGGGAGGAAACAAACACTTATATCACTTTGACTAATTTGCACTGGGGAAGGGATATTGGAATACTTATCACTGAATCATATTAAGTGGATTTCAAAGCAAGTAATGGGGCGAGTTACGGGCTGCTCGAAGTAGGGTGACTTAACAAAGGGAATGCGTTTGTGGAGGAAGAAATTGAAGTTTGAAGGAATGGAAAAATCAAGGAATTTCAGGGGGGCGGGGGGAGGGCTGGCTTACTGACTACTTGTGATCAACGAACCTGACCTACAGATGTGGGCGCCAAATAAGATAGACTCTGCCGGTTACCGAAGTTAGCGTTCACCAGCGGAGAAGGAAGGAAGCGCTGGACATGCGTCCATGACAGGATTCTGGAGGCCTCTGCTCTTCCCAGGGAAATCAGGGCGCACCGTTCATATTTGTTTGTGTGGACGTGTAGGCCTGCCGCCAATCTGCAAAAGTCATACAGCCAGCAAAGGAGTGGAGGAAAAGTGACCTTAAGATAAAGTACTTAGAGGTTAAGGCCCCCTCAATATGAGACCACCTTGACGTGGTGAGGGGGGCTCTTGAACCCCAGGAATTTGTTTCTGGGTTCGAGTCCAAGAGTCTCATATGCCATCGTATATTGTTTTGGATTAAATTTGTGGAAATTTCCACTTTTTGATAAAATTTATTCGACCTGATAAATAGGAAAAGATATCATAGCTGGGAATGGGTTTATATCCGAAGCTAAATAGTGAGAACTGTGGTAGGACCATCAGCTGCCCGATAATGTTCAGACCCAAGAGTTACCAGATTGGTAGCTCAAAGGCGGAACTATTTGTTAGGGCTGGACCACAGATTCCAGGGGGGTCTGGTTCTATAGATAGGACTCTCGGCATTCTATCCGGTTTGCCCATAACATGATTAGGGTGGGGATGATCGTATTCTTGTAATACTCTCAGTCCTAGCAAGCGGGTTTGGCTTACACTTGGGCCACTCTAATCATGTTATGCCATCCCCTTTGGCGTAGGGTAGGGAGCGGACATTTGGGAGTCAGTTCTCACATGTGCCATTAGTGGAAGATTAAAACTCCATGAAAAGCTGATGATATCTTTTTAAGGTTTACAGTTTTTTTTTTTTTTTCTCCTCCCTCAAATCTTTATGGTAAGTGAAATTAAAGATTCGAGCACCCCTGGGCCCATTGATGGTAGTGACTCGGCACAGATGATGACCACTGGAACCTCCTGTAACAACCTTTCTTTGGAAAAAACAAATCAAAAAGAAATAAATATTGTCTTGACCCAACCTTGACTCACTTCGACTCTCTCTTTGGGAGTGGAAGTTGGTCAAGGTTTCTAACCATGGAAGCTGACCAAAATATTTCAGCCCTAAAACTAGAGAATTATTTATTGAATAGACATCCAACGACAGATATGTCGTTTAGACAAGTAAAGGAAAAAACTTGGCTAATAGAAGCCACAACAAAAAGTCAGTCCGAGGACTATTTGTCTTTGAGAAAATAGACAATATTAACATTAAAGTAAAAAAACACGAAACTATGAACAGCATTCAGGGTACCATTGTACTTCCTGAAAATAATAACGAACCAGTCGATAAGAAAATGCTATTGGACTCTCTCAAGAAAAAATACCCAAAGGTCCAAGATTGTGAGGTATATGCTGTACCAAGTAAAAACAGCAATAGACAAACGTTAAAAAGAGCAAAAATAAAATTTGAGGGTGAAGATCTACCTCAAAAAATAAAAATTTCAGGCCAAAATAGAGAGTTGAGACCCTATGTCCCAAAACCAGTGCAGTGTCAAAATTGCAGTAAGTATGGGCACACATACAAAAATTGTAGAAATGAACTGGTATGCACTTATTGTGGATCTAATGATCATACCACGCAGTGGAAGTGCAGTGAGCCTAAGTGTGTAAACTGTGGACAAAATCAGCATGCAAGATCCAAAGAATGTATGTACTACATATACAATACGGAATTAAAAATACTACAAGAACGAACGGGGATGTCTATGAGAGAGGCTAAGCTAGAATTAAAAGTGAGAGGAATTCAAGATCAGTCTAAGAAACACACGTATTCTTCAATAACAAGAGGAAAAGATGAAGCAAAAACGCAAACAGATAGAAGTAACAGAGCACAGAAAAGTAAATCTCAAGAAAAAATTAATAATTTAGAAATAAAAAATAAAATAGAGAATAAAGAAACAGGTACAAATGAGATGGATAATATTTTAGCCAATTCATTTGAAATATTAATGCAAATAGAAAGACAGGACGATGCTGCTACTAAAGTAACAGAAGAGGGTAGAGATAGACTGGAAATTAAAGATAAAAAAAGGCCTTTGGAGAGAACACCACCCAAAACCAAGAAACCAACTATTAGAGAAACATCAGTTAAACCGAAGATAAAGGAGATGAAAAAGGAACAAAAACAAAAACAAGCTAAGAATATACCTTTATCTCCTAAAATAATAATAGAACCTATGAAGGCAAATGTTGAGAACACTGAAGAAGTGAAAGAGAATCCTACCATAGATGATGATGATTATGTCAAGAGAGAAGAGATTACTCCTTCTCCAGTAATTGGTACAAGAGCAAATGAAAAGAGAAATACACATGATAATACTTGTGGATGTAAGATTGTTTCATTGAATTATGCAATAACAACAAAAGCATAACAAAAGATGGTTTAACAAACATTATAAGATATTTTATGAAATATAGAAAAAAAGAAAACAGATTTGAGTAACCATGAAAAAGGGTGCATGTGCATTGAGCACTTAGTCTATTATAAGGAAAAACAGATGAATGTCTTGAGTAAATTATTAGAAAAATTCCAAATTGATAATACAAAAAAAGAGAGTAAAACCCGACCGCTATAAAAAATATTTTCAATAGTTATATTATACAATGGAACGTAAATGGTCTACAGACCAGATTACACCTAGGAGAAATACAACGGTTATTAAAAGAATATGAACCAATGATATTATGTTTGCAACATGTCAACAAAACAATATTAATGATAGGTAAATATACCTTAGCATCTGCATCAAGAGAGGAAGAAGGAAATTTAGGTACTGCTATATATGTACATAACAAAGTATGTTATGACAAAGTACCTGTAAACTTTACTGATCTGCAAACATCGAGTATTAGAATACAAATAAAAAACGATAATTATGTAATTCATAATTTGTACAATCAACCTAATAAAAATTATGACTTGACAAAATCAAAGAATTACTTAATAATACTAAGGAACCAACGTTAATAGTAGGTGATTTTAATGCCCACAACCCAATGTGGGACTGTAATTGTACAGAATCAAATAGAGCAGGAAATAAAATAGAGGAATTCATAGATTCATATGACATGTGCTGTATAAATTATGACAAAATCAGCACATATTTTTCTAAAACACATGGAACATATTCCTCAATTGACCTAACTCTATGTACAACAAACATAGTAGACAGATTGGACTGGAATATGGTAGATGACTTGCATACAAGTGATCATTTCCCCATATTAATTTCTTTATTACAAAATAACCCCACCAAACATGCCCCTCGATATAACATTTATAAAGCAGATTGGGAACAATATGAATTCCACACCAGGAATATCCCACCATTTGAATATTTGAAAGACCATAATGAAACTAATAAATTTCTTGTTGATTTCATTACAAATGCTGCTGATAAAGCAATGCCAAAATCCAAATCTCATCCAACAAAACACAAAGTCCCCTGGTGGTCTGAAAAACTAACAGAATTAATAAAAATAAAACACCAAATTGGAAGACGACTAAATAATTTGAATAGAAAATTCAGTAAGTTAAACAAAACGTTACCGATATTAGAAGGAACCTTACAAAAACTGACTATATGATTATTAGAAATTGATACATTAAAACCTCTGTATAATAGAATATCTGCAAAGTTTAAAAGAGAAGTAATACAAGGAAGAATCATTTCATGGAAAAAATATGTATCAGATCTCTAAAAATACTCCCATACAAAAAATATGGAAAAAATTCAGGAAAATAAATGGTACCCATGTTAAACCACCTAGGCATGCCATAATAAAAGATGGGAAAAGAATACTTGATCATAAAGAAATTAGTACAGGTTGGCCATCACTAATCCTGCATCATTGGGATCTAGAGGGTGCTGGATTAGCCATTTTACCGGATTAACCATTTATTAGGCTAGAATACACGAAACACAGTAGCTAAGCACCTCATCCTAGAATTAAAATATCCCATAAATCAGTACAAGTTGGTTAATAAAGAAAAAACAATTATCAAATACAGGTAGTGCTCGAGTTACGATAATTCGACTTACGATATTTCGAGTTTACGATAGGTTAGCAATTAATACCGATACAAAAATATTTAGGAAATATTTTTAGATTTCGCGCAGGCGCAGGCAGCGAGAGAGACCAACTTCTTTTCCTCCATCTCTTTATTCCATCTGCTAGTTAAAAAGGTAAAAGAGAATGATAAAAGTATTGTTAGTAACGTTATACTCTTGCATAAATGCGTACAACCATAAACAACCGAACGGGAAACTGTTGTTTTGCTAATAATCATCCCAGATAACAACTGTTATGCTTGTATTTCAACCATCGTACGGTTAAACAATTACTGTAGTTATGTTACAAATGACGTTAAGCACTGTACAATAGGACTGATATATTTTTTACACTATACCCTCATTCGCTTGGAGGAAAGATCGGCAAGGAAATATACTGCTACAGTAACTTTATGCTGCAATTTGTAGCTGAAGCTTAGGAAGCAATGTTCAAGCTGCTAATGACTATAGATTATCGTGCATCGGCAACATGGATGAAACTTGACCGTAAATAAAATTGGAGAGAATGTATTTTAATCAAAACTACTGGGCATGAAAGAATACAAATTACTGCTGTTTTCACGCGGATAAAAGATAAATACGTAAAGATCATATTATGATGAAATCAAGAGAAAATAGCGAATGGAATCTTGATTTTTTTTTCTTACACAAAACAAACATGCCCCCAAAACGGCCAGCTGCGATTCCCGCGAACGTCACATATTAACGAAAAAAATAGCTAAATTAATTTCATAACAAAACGTATTTAAGTTATATTTCGATTTAAAAACATTTCGTATAACAAAAAATATCCTTGTCCCAAATAAAAAAGTATCTATTCATTTACAATTACTAGAAGCAAGAAAAGCTCTCTAAACTGAGTTAAATGCGTGAAATAAACACCTCGTTATCGATTCCAAAAGCAAAACATTGATAATTTATATAAAAAGCACCGGTCCCCGGTTTACGACGGGGTTTATCGATTCCAGAAAAAAATCGCAAAACATTGTCAAAAATCATAAGAAAACCTTACTTTTTTATTAATAAAAAAGCAATTATTCTGCCATTTTGGGGCCATATTTCTTCCGTCGGATCGGATCGCACGTCGTAACCCCGAACATGCGTTAAAAGCCAGAAATAATTTCTGATGAATTTAAAAAAGATCCATGAAAAATGCCTGTATACGCAATTAAAGCATAACTTTTAAAAAAGATCCATGAAAAATATGCACATTCGTTATGTTGATGTTTGTATAATACTGTTAATATGTGAATAGAGTTTAGTATAATGTAGGCTAGGCCACTGTATATGTAGCCTATACGATATACCATAGCGTAGACCAAAAGACAATAATAATATAAAAAATGGAACAGCAAAAGCATGCCTGTGTTTACAAACACCACCAGTTTGTTGAGGAAGCACACTGCGCCACCAAATTGAAGCGGCCAGGGAGCGAGTTAGTGCAGCGACCCGGGAAATTTGAAAATTAGTGCGGAAACAGAAATTACTGTAGCCGAAATTTGTGCCGGATTACTGATTGTTCCGGACTACTGATTGCCGGATTAGTGATGGTCAACCTGTAATGTAATAGGTGAAAATTTAACAAAAGTAAGTAGCAACAAAAATTTAGATCAGCATTTCCGCACAAAGAAAAATAATATAGAATTAATAACAATAAATTTTGAAACAGTATAAGATATATATTATAATAGAAAATTGAATATGGAAGAGCTAGAATTTGCTCTGTTGAACAGCAATAAATCTGCCCCTGGAGATGACAGTATTTGTTTTGAAATGATATGCCATTTAGCACCTTTGGCAAAGACATACTTGTTAGAGTTTTATAACCACATATGGCTTAGAAATTTATTTCCTGATGAATGGCGTAAAGCTATAATTATTCCAATCCTCAAACCTGGAAAAGATCCCAGTAATGTAAACAATTACAGACCAATTTCTTTAACAAGTTGTTTGTGCAAATTACTAGAGAAAATGGTAAATGCTCGGCTAACATGGTACATTCGAGAAAAAAGGATTTTGACAAAGGAAAAATCTATTTCTGGGGAGGGGCCCGTGTCACCCGGTGAAATAATCCATTCAGCACTTATTTCTAGGTAATTCCGTTGCTAGATACCAGAGAAAAGCTAAATGTAAAGCTGGGGTTACTACCCCCAGAGCGAGCTCCAAGAAATGGAGTCGTATATGGCAAAGGGTGAGATTGTCACAATCACGGGCCCTGCCCTATAAAGATTCCCAATGTCAAAAGTCCCAAAAAAGAGGTGCCGATACAAGCCCATGCACTACTCGCGGACTGTACACAAGGCAACACTAGTCGCATTCCATGTTAGCACCCACCCCACTAGAATGATGTTTACCATGGGAGGAGAGAATGAAAAAACAGGGTGGGTCACCGGGTGACACAGGCCCCTCCCAGAAATAGATTTTTCCTTTGTCAAAATCCTTTTTCTGGATCGGGGTCCCGTGTCAGCCAGTGAAATAATAACAGAGAAATAAACATCATTCTTATGCTATTAAAGACTTAAATAGAGACGTTGAAAACTAGGAGAATTCTACCCTGAACATTAGTAAGGTCCTCTAAATTCATGTAATGAAAATAATGTAAGTGGTCACCGTCTAAGATCATGAGCTTTAGAATTGAACCTGAATAGGCTTGTATTAAGAAAATACTTTCTGCCTAATAGCAGACACAATGACAGTACCCCCTTTTTTTAAAAAGAGAGGATCTGACAAAATTGCGAGGTCCTGTCTAAAAAAGCCTGTAAGGAGAAAACTGGGCACAGAAACAGACCTTGTAAAAGGGGAGTACTTTCCAAGGTGACCACCGAAAATGAGGACCTTCAACTGTAGATAGAAAGTTAGGGTGAGGAATTCGCAACACTACCCCTGATGAGGGGAAACCAAAATGATTGGTTCCGCTAGACAGGGCAGACAGTACAGGAAAACTAACACTAGAAGCTAAGCTGATTAAAAATTTTGGGTCTTCCCCAACAAGGAAAGGTAAGAACAAGATGATTGTTGGTTGGTTGCAAGTTAGCTCCGATACATTACTCAAAGACCAGGAAACCGAATGTGGACGGAATACTGGTCTCAGACTTAACACAGACCTTAGGGATGAAAGTTAAGAGCCTGTGAGTCTGGTTCCAACAAAACACTTTCCTCGGGGCCAATGCGGCCGTATCATTACTGTAGCCTCGAAAACTATGTGAAGAGTGCTAGTTACTTAACTGTGGAACCATACTGCAGTAGAGTAGGATCCCTTGACTGATTTTAGGAAAACAGTAATAACAGGACCAAGATCAGTTTCCTCCTAAACTGTAAGATTCACAAAGACCACAAAGCCAGGGCATCAGAACTTTGAGGGCTGACGAGGCTGAGTTTATACCAGTCGTGACAGCTTGATAGTTTGTGGCTGAATTGGGTTGCAAACAGACCTACTTCCAGGTCCAGGAAAAGGTCACAAGACTACCTGAATGACACTCCGTCTAAGGACTATTCTGACACCAGGGGGGAGGCCCTGGATAGGGAAAAAGTAGTGACCTTTTGGACCCCTAAGAGAAGGGTGGCAGACAGAGCCACTTGTGTCTGTCGGTTATGGAGAAGAATGAACCATAACCTGAATGAAGCAACTCGAGTTCGAACCCACTTGTTTACGCAGCGCACTATTGCTGTTTTGTTCAGAACCAGCCTAAAATGAAACCTCTTGGGAGGAAGAAGTTTCCCAAGGACAGGAAGACTGCCACAGCCCTCCAAAGCGTTGATATGGAACTGCCGGAACGTGACCGACTAAGTTCCATGTACTTCATGGGGCCAAAAAATATCCACCCCAACCGCCCAGAAGAGGTGACGGTGTGGAATACTGAGGCCGGAGGGGAAAGCTGAGAGGAACTGACTTCGATAAGCACTTGACAGTTGTGCAAGGCCGGAGGCCACTATTCAAACAGGAGGAATCAGGGAGACAAGTCCCTGACTCCGCCATACCCGAGTTATAAACTCCAGCTTTGACTTCAGAAGGAGAACCGTCACTGAAGCAAACTGGAGAGAGCCCAAGACCTTTTCTTGGGCACAGTGAGAGGTATGCTTGTGTTGATGAAATGTTAGGTCACCCTTGCTATCTCTTTCCGCTTCCACTGGATTCACAACTACTGAAGGCTACCCTCCGGAATCAGGGGATTCCTTCCTGTGTACTTAGAAGCCCAGAGACTCTAGAAAACCGATTATAATGACCGGCACCCTCAGGCAACTAGATATGCGGTTAGCATAACCTTCTAATACCGGAGCTGTTGAACTACGGTACTGTTCAAATTGGCAAAGACTCTGTGGGCTGCATTGAGGAGGGCATGAACCTGAAGGGGTACGCCTGCTCCCCGAGTCTGAATCCCAAGAAGGGATAGAACCTTTCTGCAACCAAGATGTGAAAGGAAGCGTCGGAAAGGTCTATAGAGGTGGTTACGGCTCCACGGAGCAGTAGGATCCGAACCCACAAGACTGAAAGCAACCGAGACTTGCCGCATTGAATGAGGAAAATAAACGGGACACGCCCAGAAAAATTTTCCAGTGGAAGGGAACTTCCTTGGCAGACTGAAAAAGCCTGACAGGCCATTCACAAAGTCCTCCAGAACTCTGGCCGGAAGCTGACTGAACCTGATTGGGGGAGGGGGACAAACAGTCCAGCTCCACCCTGGGCCTTGATAACTATACGCTGGGCCCAGGGACTGAAGTTCCAGTGGCCCCGAAAATGGTACAGCCTCCCACCCATATGAGAAATACTACAGGGAGGAGGCTTGATTGTCTCCCCTGAAGCGTATGCCTTTCCAATTTCTCGGAGAGGAGCAGGATGCTTCCCTGCTCCTATGATAACCCCGAGGGTCAGAGCCTCTGGCAGAATGTCTAGTGAAAATTCTTTCCTTGGGTTTTCGTATGAAGCAAAGAAAACTCCGGCGGAGGCACATGGGGAGGCAGAGACACACGGGGGTGTTACAAGGGGCTGATGTGTTGGCTGAACCCGCACACATCGAGGTGGAGGCTGGGAGTGAGAGGCTGACAGCTGTCCAAGGGCAGGAACCTGAAGAGCCTGCACCACCGCCTGAGCAGGGGGCCGCTTGAACTACATGAACCTCTTGCCGGACTTGGGATAGGGCCCGGCAAGATCAGATTGTTTCCGCTCGTAAGGTAGACACCCACGAGAACGGAGGCTTTGATTAACATTAGTAGTCCCGGACGGACCGTAACAACGCCCACCTGGGGAAAAGATTAATTCTCCAGGTGAAACTGTTCATAAGATTTTTCGGCTCAAGGCGGAACGTGGCTGGCGAAAAAAGTGTTTTCAGCTGTCCAATCGGACTGATGAAATAAAGCGGACCTGCAGAAAACCTGACAAAGAGATTTTATCAGGACCCAAACAACGAACCGCCATTATATACCACAGACATTGTTTCTGTTAAAGTCAAAGAATTCCAGGGCCTGGCAAGCCTGACTTACACCTGTTTCAGCTTCCGGAATTGACTCGGAAGCTTAGGGAGCTGTACGCTGAATAAATTAGAAGCATAGTCCGGGGTTAGAAGATTCATTGTGAACGATATCTGTGATATCTGTCTCCCGGAAATGCATCAGCTGTTTATTTTCGAAACAAGCCTGTTGATAAGAGGGGCTACATTCGGAGCACAAGGGGTAGGAAGCAGGGCTCTCAAAGAGAACACGGTAAGACCCCATAGCTGGCGTGAACTTGGAATTCTCCGCCTGCCACTCCGTTAGAGTTCTCAACGGAGACGATGTGCCCAGCCCCTAGGGAAGATGAGGGCTCTTTTAGGGATCCTGCCAGATAGATACCATGCTCCTTCTGACAGTCTGGTAAAACCCGGATAAGGGGATACCAGGCCGGAAGGGAAGAAATGCAATTCCACCAACCTCCGTGTGCCCACACCCCTGATAGGAGGGTGCCTTCATGCTGGGAAGCATAAAGGGTTAGGCGCCAAAGGTTCCCCAGACCGGAGGGGAAAAGAGGTGGAGGTGTCCGGAATGATAGAATTCCGGAACGGAGCAGGATTTTACAGGTGATCCATTGACAATGAGTCTTGAGATTAATCTCTTTGGGATTTAAGCTCCTGGGAAAGGGAAGGCACGGACCATGAGGTAGATAGTTAGTTTGATAGGTTGACAATGACCCTCAAATCGAGCTCCTTATAAGTTGACTCGTAAAAGAGTCTTCAACAAAAGAAGGAGGGGGTAACTGCCTTGCTTTGCTTGGGCCGTGTCCCTTTCCAGAAGACGAGGCCAAACTCGTAGACGGCACTGGATTAGAGATCCGAGACATCCTCGAGGGGGCCCCGGAGCGGGTCTTCTTGGTTTAAAAAAAAAAAAAAGGGTCTTTTTTTGACTGATTTCACCTTAGGGACGGTAGACCAGGAACCGTCGAAAAGGGGTGAGGAGCTAACGAATCCCCTAAAGGAAAAGTTTGCCTCACCTAATTCCGAGCTAAGCGGAAAAGGGTTGCCTCACTTATTCTCGCACCTACTTATCGCTCCGGGACGATGTTCACAGGTTCGAGAACGAGACAGAAGGCTGCAACGTCTTCAGAAAACTCTCCGTAAACAGCAGAGTTACGAGACTTGCAGCCGGCCTACAGGGGGGGGAAAATTAGGACCCCAAACACCGGAGGAGCAAATATTAATAAGTCATATGAGACAGAGTTTGGCGTAGGAAAAACCGATAGGTGTATATGAAACCTACCGATTTATCGAGAATCTCGCCCGGAGACGGAGTTTGGCGGAGGGAAATCGATAGGCGTATATGAAACCTACCGATCCACCGAGAATCTCGCCCGGAGAGAGCCCAAACACCGAAAGAGCGACTATTAATAAGCCACATGAGGTGGAGCTTGACGGAAGTAAAACCGACAGGTGTATATGAAACCTACGGATTCATCAGGTAGCCTGCTCGGAGAGAGCATAGCGCATAACGCAACCTGCCGGGTACCAAACGACTAATAATAAGCCGTATGAGGCGGCGTTTGCGGAGATAAAACCGACTGGTGTAAATAAAACCTACAGATTCATCAAGTAACCTGCTCGGAGAGAGCATAGCGTTTTACAACCTTCCGAGCCAAGAATAAGCCACATGAGGCGGAGTTTGGCGGAGACGAAACCGACAGGTGTATATAAAACCTACGGGTTCATCAAGAAGTCTGCTCGGGAGAGCATAGCGTACTTCACAACCTTCCGTGCCAAACTATAAATTCTCCAAAACAGACTGCGTTTTAACCGAATGGGAACTATAGACTCCGTGACCGCTGGCTTGTTGCAGGATAGCGGAGCATTCCTGCACTTTCGACAAAACCAGCTGAAAACGTATGAGAAGTGGGCATGCTGGAACGGATGCCGGAGCAGAGTACCGTAGCAGCGACTTAGCCTAGTCAGACAATTTTAACTCCCACTCAGTTCGGGTCACAGTGTAGTAGATCTACATTAGATTCTCTCTGTAACTTAGAAGATCATATACGCAGAGGTTTTGAACGAAAACAAATTACTGTAACTGTCTTTTTTGACATTGAAAAAGCATACGATACTACATGGAGGTATGCTATATTAAAAACTTTACAAAACAACAACATCTGTGGACATTTACCTAAGTTTATACAAAACTTTTTGACAAATCGCAGTTTTCAGGTGAGAATTGATGATGTTCTGTCTAGAACATTTCCTCTTGAAAACGGTGTTCCACAGGGAAGCGTCCTTAGTGGCACTCTGTTTACTTTAGCAATTAATGATATCAGTAAAAATCTACCTATTGGTATTAAAAGTAACCTGTATATGGATGATTTTGCCATATATTATTCAGCATCTCGAATAAAACAAGCAGAACGAATCATTAATAAAAGCGTAGTGAAAATAGATGATTGGGCTTTATCTGTAGGCTTTAAAATCAGAAACCATAGTATACCAATTGGCCAAAGAGCAAATGTAAAAGAGCGTTAAACCTAATTAAAAAACTGTCGAACACTACTTGGGGAGCCGATAGACATACCCTTACTTTATTGTATAAAGCAACAGTGCTGTCTATCGTTGATTATGGAAGTGAAATATATGGCTCGGCATCAGACGCAGTGCTGAAAACGGTAGACCCAGTTCATAATGAGGGCCTTAGAATATGTTCAGGAGCTTTTCGATCATCACCAACATCTTTACAAGTTGAATGTGTTGAACTACCTCTCTCTCTCCATAGAGAGCTAGTAACAATGAAGAGTGCTCTGAGAATTCAGACAAATGATTCTCCAACCAAAAAATTATTTGGATTAAGAGATGTGTTTATAAACAATCATCCACCTTCTTTCCCAATTAGAGCTAGAAGATTGTTTGAGTCGCTAAATATACATATACAATTACCTGTAATATTAAAATTGCCTCCTCCTTGGACAATGAATAAAATGAGAATTTGTACACACTTGAAATATTTATCAAAATTCATTCATATACTCCAGAATACCATCGACAACATGCAGTAGAGCATATAATCCGAAAAGGTCCACATTACGCAATATACACTGACGGATCTAAATCACAATACGGAGTGGGATATGCTGCGGTATCCCAAAACAAAACGTAACAGTTCTCTCTCCCAGACAAAGCCTCTGTATTTACAGCTAAGTTATGTACAATAGTATCAGCCATAAAAATAATTAGAGAAGTCTCATATAATAATTTTGTAATTTATAGCGACTCCAGAAGTGGTATAGAAGCTATTCAAAGCTATAATCAAAAAAATAATATTGTACAACATATAAAGTTCTCACTCCATAAATTGTATAATAAGGGAAAAAATATTTAAATATGTTGGATCCCTGCCCATGTGGGGATTAAGGGAAATGAAGAGGCTGATAAAGCAACTAAAGAAGCAGTCCACACGACAAGAACAAATGTAGACATCCCTATCAGTGATTATACAAGATATATAAAAACAGTCCTTGTAAAAAAATGGCAAAATATATGGAACGAAGAATCTGAAAATAATAAATTAAAACAGATAAAATCCAGTGTTGGAAAATGGAGTTCGTCATATCAGAGAGAAAGACAAGCACAAGTAATTCTGACACGTCTTCGAATAGGCCATACTCGTTTGACACATGGACACTTAATGAACAGTCCATGTGGCCCTCTTCCCAAATGCCCAGATTGCAATGTGCTGATAACAGTTAAGCATATACTGTGTGAATGTCCAAAATATAACCTGCAGCGATTATGAAATTTTGGAAATAGACCGATAGAAGAAATTTTGTCAGAATCTTCAACATTCTCAATAGCACCCATTTTAATGTTTATGAGAAGCTGCAAATTAATTGGAAAAATATAAAAATAAAAAACAATCAATCAGTATAATGAATTTTAAAACAAGTAAATTTTATTATTTTACCTAATTTATTTTGAATTTTGATATACCTTTTTAGTGAGCATGTATGGAAGCATGAGTTTAAATGTATTTATTGTGTGAGTGTGTTCCAGTAAGAAAGCGTATGCCTTTTTACAGCTTTTAATTTCATTTTCATTCATCATCATTGACAAGTGACCTATTAGGTCCCAGTGCTAGGCTTCTAACCTAGACTTGTCATTTCATCCTAATCCTTCGGGCCAGCCCTATGAGAGCTGATGGTCAGCTCAGTGGTCTGGTTAAACTATTTTAATAATAATAATAGAGGTTAAGGTCTTATCTATCTCCCAGCCCGGCTATGTTCCCCATGCCCACAATGCCTAGCTACTCCCACATCACGTGATGGGGTGAAAGGAGGGTCCCCTTTGTTTATCCCAGGTCAGCTAAGGTGAGAGCCTACCCCTACATAGTGAAACACTGGTTTTAACTGCTTTTCTCTGGTTCAAAATATGCTCGATTCTATCGCAACCGCCATGTTTTCTTGCCCCCATAGTCAAGTGAAAGGAGAAAATGCATCAAAGGATAAATGACGCACTGGCTGCTACATGAGGGAGGGATAAATTCATGAGAGGTCCCCCCATTGGAAAGGCCTTCACACCCTTTCGTGTGTGAGGGTCTTAGCTAATTCCTCCTGACTGGCAGCCAGTGACCCTACATAAAGTGTACTTTGGCACTGCAACAGCTAAAGGGGCCTACCTAACTGCTAAGAGGGGTTCTGAATTGGCTAATTTACAGGCCTAACCTATCTAAGGGTATAGACACTTCTACTAACTGTCTCTGACGACAGGAGAAATCTACGCCTAGACAAATGCACATAGTAAACACCTAACTTAACCTTCTATCCTACGACTTTGGCACTGCACGAGCTGGCCCTAACAAATGGCATGCAATGAATTATGGTCAGCACAATACTTTACGATTAGCACACAACAAATTGAAACATGAATAACATGAAGGGTAAATCACAATGTACAGTTAAGTAATGTATCAGTTTGAGTCTGGAGTGGGTTGGAAGGAAGGTTAGTTAGGAAAGGGGTAATAACAGCACAGTGGGTGGCACTCTGTATGTTCTTCAGAATAAGAAATCTGTAAATTTAGTGTTACTTCAACCATAAAATCAAATTCTCTCTCTCTCTCTCTCTCTCTCTCTCTCTCTCTCTCTCTCTCTCTCTCTCTCTCTCTCTCTCTCTCTCTCTCTCTCTCTCTCTCTCTGGCACATTAAACTTTATAATGCTGCATGGATAGGTATAATGCTGCATATGTAAAAATAGCATAGTTTAGAAACAAAATCAACTAATGTAACAATTTTTTTTTTTTTGTCTTTAACTGTGTGCCTAACACACATATGTGAAAATGTCATATTTGAGTCTAATAAATTTCAAAGTACTGTTGATTTAAAAAATAATTATGTACTGCATATTATCCCATATAGAACATCTACAAATATAAATAAAAAACCTGCTGAGTTTTATACATTTGCAAAAAATTTAAAAGGGGGATCTAAAATGCCTTTGCAAATCAGAACCAAACATTGGAGATTTTTCTTTTCTTGCAAAGGGCACGAGACACCATAGATAGGAGGTATGCTGAAGGAGCTTGCTTTCTGGCAAATGCAAGAAATTATGAATTCTTTCGTAAAAGATTTTGTAAAAGATCATTATGTATATGAAAGTGTGAGTTTATTTTTAATACTCAGGAGCATATCTGCAGGAAGAGGGAGTCCTGCAAGTCAGCATGTTAAGTGTTGCGCATTTGTTGTAAGAATAAACAGCCTGATGGAGTGTATCCCGACTGGTAACCAATGCACACTGTGTGGATGATTTTATTATTTATTGCAATGGATTTCATGCATTAGAAGCATATAGGAATCTCCAGACAGTAGTAAATTCTACTAAATAGACAAAGAGCAGAGTTGAAATTTTCACCATTGAAAACTATATTAGATTCACCTGAACTTGGGAACAAGAAGAAATACCAACTCTCTTTCTGGAAGACAACATTCTGCTAAATTTTTAGGTGTCATCTTTGACAGAAGGCTATCATTCTGATCTCAGATTATTGATATTGGGATTTGGGTTAGAAAATCCTTGTGCTTGGTAATAGTGATATCATATTATGAATGGGGAGCAGACTGGGCAACCTGGCTCAGGCACTATACAGCCTTATGCATGAGCAAAATAGACTATGAATGATATAAATGTTTGTGCAGCAAAGACCTAATGGGAGAAATTAGATTTGTAGTGCCACATGGAAACCGGTAAAAATCATATAAAATTGTAGAACAAGGAATTGGTGGCCGGTGTTTTCCTTCCCTTTTGCCTGTTTTCTATGACTTGATTGTTTGTTTTACTTTTGAAAATGCAAACCCAAAACTCATCTCAGCCATCCAATTATAAGCCTCAAAGAAAATGTCCTGGTGTTGGTAACTACCCTTGCTCTCGTTTTCTTGCCTCACCTGAGACTGACCCTCATTCAACTTGCAGCAGATGCAGAACTAATGTTTGTAATGTTACTAATCCATGTTCTGAGTATCATTCTTGGACTCCTGAGCAGTGGAGGGTCTTTGCCAAGAAGAGACTGCCTAGGAGGAAGTTGGAGATGCCATCTTGGGAGGGGTTTTCTCCTCCTTTGATGGCAGCTTCTGAGGCTCCATCTTGTTTCACCTCTTCCTTGTCTAAACTTCTTCCAGTTGCTTCATCTTCCATGGAAGATTATACCCCCTCCCATTCTTCCATGGCTTTGCCCTTGGAAGTTTCGGGAGAGGGGTTGGGAGATAATACCTTTGCTGCCCCCGCTCTCTTGGGGAGGGGGGGCGTTCTGCCAGAGGAAGGAGGCAGTACCATCTTTTTCTACTGTTTCAGGAGCTAATGCACTGATGTCGGATATTTTGGCATTGTTAGGCCTATCAGGGGTACCAACCTTCGGTGACCTGTTGTCCCACTTCATGTCTTATTGCGCTCCTGTGTCGGCCACCATGACAGTTTGTCCTGCAGCTCTACCTGCTCCTTTGCCTAGAGCTTCGGTTCTTGTGACACCCTATCTGTCAACAGTTTACTCCGCTCAACATTTTGGGTTGACATCGGCAGTGGAGATGTCTTCTCGCATTCCAGTCTCGTCCAGCGTGACGTTTTTAGATCTGTGGCTCTCCCCTCACCTTTGTTTAGAGCTTAAGTTCCTGTGACGTCTTAGCTGTCATCGGTGTACGCCACTCATCGTTTTGGGTCGGCTTCCACGGTGGTGAATGCTGCTCCCTCTCCGTCTTCAGACACTCTTGTTCAAGCAGGTGTAGACAGTTGATATTGTTTTCCAAGAAAAGGAAAAGTTGTAGGCTTCTGTCTTCGTCTTTATTTTCATCTTCTTCTTTGTCATCTTTGTCTGCCCGGCCCATTCCTGTCAGACGTTGGAATAGTAAGGACTTTGTCTCTTCTCCTTGCAAGAAGAATCACAGAACCACCTTGGATTCACCCTCTCCATCATCTTCCAACCATGTACAGTAGAGCCCCGGTCCTCGATGCTAATCCGTTCCAGAAGAAGCGTCAAGATTCGATTTAGTCGAATTCTGAGTCAGTTTCTCCCATAAGAAATAACTGACATGGATTAATTCATTCCTGACCACCAGTCATTACCCCAACCTTGCCTTTTTATACAAAACATTACACAAATTACAATTAAATGAGTTCAGAGTTAAATAACTTACCGTATCAGAAGCACTTTTTACATTTTTAAATGCATACTGCATAAAAAAAATGGCCTACAATAATATGGCCGTATTACCGATGGTAGACCGAATGCCATAGGCTAGACTAGGTAGCCTATAGGCACTACCAGAATGTACTGTAACGGGTACACACAAAAACTGTTGTTAATAATAATAACAACATTGAAAAACAAGTCTGATTATTACATTAAATTAATAATACAGTATTTATAAGCCGAATTACTGTATGTCTGTTATCATAAAATTAAGAAAAATTTCCTAAGTTACGTCGGCACTTGGCAGCTTGTGGCATGAGCAGATGTAAACAAACCAAAGCGCCACCCTGGTGGCGTCACGGTACTAATTACATAAACATTGTTTACGTTCAGTTTCTGGTAAATTTCATGCAGAATCTACTTGAATAGTGTACAAAATCACTGTAAAACATCTTTCAATAAATATTATGATACCCTAACATATTGGGACCCATGATTGGATGAAAATTCAGTGCAGAAAGCCAAAAAATTATGATATACTTGTACAAGCGTGTACTTCTCCAAATAACAGCAGCAGCATGTGTGGGCTTTAAATGCTTTTAAATACACATGGGAAGAACAACGCTAACTAGCTGCAGCCAACTGAAACTTTTTTTTTTTTTTTCAAACATCATATGGTTCATCGGGTCAGATTCTGGTTTGTTGTTCGAGCTCCGAAGCAAAATTTACTCACGTTTCGCGTCGAAATCCGATTATGTCGAGTTCTGGTACGGTCGAGAGCCGGGGTTCTACTGTACGTGGCTCTCCTGCTCACGGCCGTGCTTCTGACATTGAAGCATCACGTCCAGTTGTCTCTTGGCCCCTGGTAGGCCCTTCCAGACAGATTTCCTCCAAGAGAAATACTTTAGTGGTGTCGTCTTCCCCTGATTGTCCTGTTCAAGTTCATAGGAAGGACAATATGGCTCCTATCAAGGAATCCAGTGTGAGGAAATCTACTATAGATAAGCTCCTTCCTAGTTCCCACAGTTCTCCCTCGCATGTGGAAAACTCCACGTACACATACATGCACCCAACATCGATTGTTGTCTTCAAGAGACTTGTCTCGTTCTAGCTCACGTGTCCATGCTGAAAGTCTCCCTCGTCCCAGAAGTCCTGTTGGTTCACGTCCGTATAGGCGTTTGTCTGTCCATTGTTCTCACTAATGCTCTCTCAGGAGGGTTTGTGATCATCGCTCCAGTTCTCGTGGCCGTGTTTTGAGACACATCTGTGAAGGGAAGTACATTCGTGCAGTTCCACCAGAAAGGTCAGGCTTACAGCCTCGCCCTTCATTATCACATCATCTCTCTCATTCATGATCCCCTAGGAGAGACCGTGGTCGCCATTTTAGTTCAGTCGGCTGCGGACATGTTGTTAGCCCTACACAGCTGTACAATGATACACTTCTGTCACATAGAAATCGGAGGTCTACCTCTCATTCCTGTGAAATGGATGATTCCCATAATAACCTACCTTTGTCATCAGTGGGCACTGAAGCCCCCAAGAAGGTGTTAGGACCTGAAAGGTCCTACGGCCCAGTTTTAAACAAGGGTGTTCCCCATTCTTCGGATCCAACTTATAGAATTGAAAGAGAATTCCGTGGTCAGGGGTTAGAAGATCTAGAAAACCAGGAGTTTATTACTACATACGCTGAGGTTGTTGAGCTCATTCGTGAGGACAACACTCTTTCTAAGGTAGCTGCAACAACTGCTTTGGATTTCCCTACAGGCATTGAAGTTTTGCTCGGACCTAAGAAGGATTCAAAGACTTCTATAGAGTTGCCATACTCAAATCATTCTGATTCTATTCTTAGTTATAGTAATTCTCTCATATCTGGGCATGATAATTCTCTTTGATCAAGTAGGTCATTCAAGCTTCTACCTCCACCACTTTCTCAGTATAAACGGTTTTATACAACCCATAATGTGGCTCTGCAATCTAGACAAGTGAACCCAGATCTGGTACGTTTAGGTCCAGGGTTGTCTTTGGATCAGGTTACGGCAGAGGATCCTTCCTTCACTCCTCAGGAGGCTGCTCCCTTGGTGTTGACTGCCTCCTCTGCTTTCCAGACTGTCTCTTGGTTGGATTTATGGTCCACAGCAGTGGCCAAAATCTCTTCCACTGCAATGGGTGATACAGAAGAGTGTGCCCCTTATTTTAAACTGTTATAGTCTGGAGGTAAGGCAATTTCTTACCCGACCCATTTAAATGCTAACATTTGGGTCAACTTATTATTAAAAAAAAAGAGACCCAGCACTCTCAAAAGATTTTAGGTTCATCAGTACTGATTCCTTATTGGCTTTGAGGAGCGGGAATAGTCTGAGCTCTCAGTCTCACTTTCATAAGGAGCATCTTGACGTTGCTGTAGATAGATGTCGGGCAGACAGTAATGACCGGCTAGTTCACCAAGCGGTATCAAAATCTGCTGGTCCTTCTCACCCTAGCTCATCAAAACCTAGACCTCAACCTTCTTCTAAGAAGACCCCTAATACATCCTCTACCAACAGATCCAGTCAACCTGCTCCACTGTCATTTAAGAAACCCCCTCAGCAACGGCCATTTCAGCCCTGCTCCCCCATTTTTACTTAAGTATCATCCTACATCAAATATAGCTTAAATTATTAACCTATTACTACTGTATTAATTGAAATTATATTAATATCTTTTCAAAGTCATCTTAAACACTAGTACCCTTTTCCAACCAGAGAGAGAGAGAGAGAGAATGAATTACCACTACGACTTACATTCAGCCATTCTTGTGCTGGCACATGCGAGAGAGAGAGATAGAGGGTTTATCTCTTTAATCTCTCGAGAATGTTAATCCATTTCTCTTTACTGCCTGACAACAAAAATTGTTTTTTTCTTTGTCTTCCAAAGATGTAGGCTACTACTTTTTACTAAGCATTTTAAAGCACCATGAACACACACACACACACATAATGTGCATAGGTAAAGAGACTCAAATTAGCAGTATCTTTTTCTGATAGAGTGAAGGGCTGAACTTAGTATCTATTTATAATATATCTATCCATTTCTCATTCTACCTTTTGGAGAGAGAGAGAGAGAGAGTCTTTTCAGTATACTGTATTATTATTATTTAATCTTATTAATATTTGAAAAGTAGCACTTATTATTAGGTAAGTCATTTATACATCAAACAAACGTAGTTAGTCGTCATCTCCCACAAATTTGTTAGAAAAATCTTATGCAGTCATTCTCTCTCTCACGTCGGAGAGAGAGAGAAAAAAAACACTACGCACCCTCTATATAGTGAATGCAAAGCCCGTGAGGTACAAGCTTTGTGATTGGTTAAAATCCCACCCTTCCTGCCAATAGCATGTCGTCAAGGAGGGCAGGAAGGGGAAGAGGGGGTTGTTACAAGTTGTTATTGGCTACTGTCAGTCCTGCCAGCCAATAGCATATCGTCATGGAAAGAAGGGGTTGCTACGAGCTCTGTTATTGGCTACTTCTAATCCTCCGAGCCGGTATCGTCATAAGCCTACGTCAAAGCAATAAAAAAAATTGTCACACAAGCGATGATGGGATTTTAGTATATTTTTATGTTTATATACAGTAATCGATATTTCTTTGAAGGATATATGCAGTACAGAGAGAGATATGGGCGGTTGGACTTACTTAAATCTCAGAAGTGAAATTATTCGTGAATTATTCGGGGACAGCGAGAGAGAGAGGGGTTGAATGAAGTGATTACATCGGTAAGCAGTTTTATGGTTTCACAGGATTTTAATTTAACTTTTATCGATACTTTGCTGTGGATACCTTCATATTAATATTTTAAAATTAGTGAATATTTTTTTTCATCATGAAAAATGTATTTAGTCATGAAAATAAAATAAAAATCAGTAATTAGTGAATATTGCTCTATGAAAAAATCCGTGAATGTAAATTTTCTTCCGTCGTATGCATTGGACACCGAGTCATCCCAAATATTACCGTCAAGAATCATAAGAAAACTTTAATTTTAATCCTTTGGATGTCTTGAAAACAACGAATCCTGCATTTATATTGAGTTTTTCATAATAAAAACCCTTCAGATATTTGACCATTCTGCTGTTTTGGATGCATATTTCTTCCGATCGTCGTTGGACTGGCGCCGTCTGAAATACCGTCGAAAATCATAAGAAAATCTTACTTTTAATCCCTTGGGTGTCTTGAAAACAACGAATCCTGCATTTATAATGAGTTTCTCATAATAAAAACCCTCCAAATATTGACCATTCTGCTGTTTTGGATGCATATTTCTTCTGATCGTCGTCGGATTGATGTCGCCTGAAATACCGTCGAAAATCGTAAGGAAACCTTACTTTTAATCCTTTGGGTGTCTTGAAAACAACAAATCCTGCATTTATATTAAGTTTCTCACAATAAAAACCCTCCAAATATTGACCATTCTGCTGTTTTGGATGCATATTTCTTCCGATCGTCGTCGGACTGGCGCCGTCCGAAATACCATCGAAAATCATAAGAAAACCTTACTTTTAATCCTTTGGGTGTCTTGAAAACAATGAATCCTGCATTTATGTTGAGTTTCTCATAATAAAAAACCTCCAAATATTGACCACTCTGCTGTTTTGGATGCATATTTCTTCCGATCGTCGTCGGACTGGCGTGGTCTGAAAAACCGTTGAAAATCGTAAAAAACGTTACTTTTATTCCTTTGGGTGCCTTGAAAACAATTTATCCTGCATTTACATTGAGTTTTAACACATACAACTTACCTGTTAGTTACATATAGCTTTAGTCTTGACGTCATGGCAAAATTTCAAAACGCGCGGCAGCGCCAGTCAGAATATCGGGTGATCGCCCTTACCCGCCCTCTGTCGGGGTACCAGGAACTATTCCAACATGCTTCAGAATAATTTTGCCGTCACGCCGGCGACATTGTTGTTGGTACTCGAGCGAAATTTCATTGTTTCTGCCTACATCGAGCTGTTTTCACTTGGTGAAGTACTCTCTTGTTGGTTTGCGGCTTTGCCAGTTTATTTTTGTCACTTATTTAGTCAGGTTTTCTGATAATTATGTCAGATTCTGGGTCTTATACCTTTAGGGTATGCAGCAAAGGCTGTAAGACTAGGTTGGTCAAGGCTAGTCTTGATCTTCATTCAATTTGTGTGGCTTGTAGAGGTCAGGAATGTTCATATGAGAGGAAGTGTGATGAATGTGTCAGTATGACTGAAAAAGATTGGAAGGCTCTATCTAAGTATGTAAAGAAACTTGAGAAAGATAGAACCAGGAAAGCTTTAGCTAGAAGTTCATCTTTCTCTCAGAAACCGAATCTCCCTTAGCTATGCAGGAAACTTCTATTAATATCCCGTGGCTACTAATATTCCTATTCCTGACTGATATCCCTGAACCCCGTTACGTGTCTTAGTATCAAGTCCAGATGGACGCCAGATTTAACCTTATTGTGGGCGCCATGGAGGATATTGGCGTTAATGTGAAATCCCTTCATGAGCGTATGGATTCTTTCCAAAATATTGTGAATAATTTAAGTGCAGTGCAAAGTGTTAGTGTGGTGGAGGAGGTGGTTGCTCGGCCTACTCGTTCTCCTAGACCTAAGCCTCTGTCAAGCTCCCCTGCTCCTGGGAGAAGACATGCTGAAAGTCCAAGGGAGGCGAGTGGGGTCTGCTCACGAGCAGCCGCCCCCTCGAACAGTCCTGTTGTTTCCCAGGCTGTTTCGGAGCGCCGTTGGAAAGGCGACTCAAGGAAGTGTCTTTCTTCAAGCTCCAGTGATTCGCCTTGCCATTGAAGAGGTCCAGGAATCTTTCGCCTTCAGCGGTTCAGAAGAAGAAGCCCTTTCGCTTATCAGAGCCTTCCTGTAGTTTTTGGGAGAGTCCGGAGAGATTTTCGTCGTCAGAAGAGTCTTCTCCCAGGCGCAAGGCTCATGTGCGTAAGAGGTATAAGACTTCCCATTCAGTATTGCCCAGCGTTCCCGGTGTTTCTCCTTTGGTTTCACGTAAACCTATTGTGGCTTCTGCGCCTCTTCCTCATCACGATCCTGGCTCTGCTGATAATCGTTCCCCAGTTGGATCCTCGTCTACTCATGACTTTCTTCGAGTGATGCACAAGAAACTTGGAAGCATTCTTTGCGTGGCTCGGAAGGCCTGGTTCTTCTCCAGCAAAGCCTTCTGAAGCGTATTTGATGCCTCCTCCTTCGTCTCGAGCTCTCGGGAACGCCCAGCACGAAAGCTCCTCCCGATCTGTGTCTCTTGATCCTCCTTTGTTCAGGCTCAGGATCAGGCTCAGTCACGCCTAGTCAGGCTCAGGCGCTCCCTCAAGATTTAGCGCTCTCTCAGGCCCAAGCGCCTCAGGTAGCGCCAGGTGAGGCGCCATCCCAGGCTCCTTTGTGGCGCCAGTTCAGGCTCCTCTTGTGGCGCCAGTTCAGGCTCCTCTTGTGGCGCCTACTCAGGCTCAGGCTCCTCCTCAAGCTCTTATTCAGGCTCCTACTCCTCCTTCACAAGATGTGTATGTGCAAGCGGAAGGTCTTTCTCCTATTTCGTCTGAGGAAGAAGTTGTGGAAGAGTTTCCTGTAGACGAACCAGACTCCTCTCGCTCGCTGGATTATAAGAAGCTTCTTCGCTTCTTTATTGATAATTTTCCTGAGGATTTTGCACCTGCGGCTCCGGCTTCCCCGCTCTCTCAGTAACGCAAGAGACTCAAGCCTTCTACCTCTTCCTTTATGAAGTTAGTGCTTTCTATTTCAGCCAAGAAGGCATTGAAGAAAATGAACTCCTGGTTGGAAGACAAACGTGATCAGGGAAAACTACTTTCTGCTTCCCTCCTTCCAAGCTTTCTACTAAGATGAAGGCTTGCTACGACACTGGGGAAGTTTTCTCTCTGGGAGCTTCTGCCTCCTCTCAGGAGACTTCTCCAGTCTCGTTGATCTCTACTCGTCGTTCTCTGCGATGAACTCGGCTCAGATTTTCTTCTCTCCTTCAGAGTTGGACCACTTTTTGAAGAACGTTTTCCGAGTTTTGGAAGTCATCAGTTTTATGGACTGGACTATTGGCGCTTTGGGTAGGAAGGTAAAGTCTTTTGGTCTTTCCGGCGCGCATTTTGATGATTTCTCTTCTGTTATGTCCTGCTTAGATAAAGGGATTCGTGACGGTGCGCCTGAGTTAGCCTCCATCTTCACGTTAGGAGTTCTTAAGAAGCGACAACTTTGGTGCTCTTTTGTCGCTCGTGGAGTTTCTAGGACTCAAAGATCGGCTCTTCTTTTCGCACCTCTGGATAAGAAGTACCTTTTCCCTCAAGAACTTGTGGCCAAGTGTCGAATTCCCCTTACTCAGAAGTCCACACAGGACCTTTTGGCGCAATCCACTCGTGAAACCAAAAGCTCCTCAACCTTCTCTGCCAGCGCAAACTCGTACTCAAGTTAGTCAAGATAGGCCCTTTCGTGGCAGGCCCTTCAACCGTACAGGATCGTTTCGGGGCAAAGCAAGATTTGTCTCCAAGGCAATCAAACCCTCAATTAAAAAGTGATCTGCATGTCCTCCATGCATTAGTAGGAGCCAGACTTCAGCAGTTCTGGCAAATTTGGGAGGAGATCGGGTGGACCAGTGGACCACGTCCGTGCTAAAGGAAGGATATTCTATCCCCTTCCTCAAGAGGCTCCCTCTTGCAACAGAACCTTTAGCTTTGACAGCATACTCCAGCAACTTAGAAAATGCTCGGTTCTGAGTGCGAAGTAGACTCCATGCTTTTAAAAGGAGCGATAGAGATCGTGGAAGAAGTCAACTCTCCAGGCTTTTACAACCGCCTTTTCTTGTTCCAAAGGCCTCAGGCGGCTGGAGACCAGTCCTGGACGTAAGTTCTCTCAACCTTTTCGTGGAGAAACCAGTTTCTTGATGGAGACGACGCAATCCGTCCTCAATTTCTCTTCGTCCGGGATTGGATGGTCTCAATAGATCTGCAGGACGCTTACTTTCACATTCCGATCCATCCCGCGTCCAGGAAGTTTCTTCGCTTCGTTTTCCAGGAGAGGACTTATCAGTTCAGGACTCTGTGCTTCGGTCTGTCCACAGCCCCTCAAGTATTCACAAGAGTTATGTCCACTGTTGCCAAAGCTCTTCATCTCAGAGGAATAAAGATCTCTCTCTATCTAGACGATTGGCTCCTTCTGTTCCCAGTCTCAGTCTCAGTGCTTGGAGGATTTAAAAGTAACTCTCAACTTGACACAGAAGCTAGGACTTCTAATCAATTGGAAGAAGTCTCACATATCTCCCTCACAATCCAGAATCTGTTTAGGAGTGAGACTGGAGACAGTTCCTTTTCTGGCTTTTCCGTCAGATCAAAGAATCTCGGACTGTCTCGAAAAAGTCCAGAACTTTCTGGATATGGATACCTGTTCCATAAAGGCTTGGATGAGCCTCCTGGGAACTCTGGCATCAATAGAAAAGTTTGTCTCCTGGGAGACTTCACATGAGCCCCTTCAATTCTACCTCAGGGAGCAATGGAACAGGAAAACGCTTCCAGACTCCTTTTCCTTTCCAATCTCGGACCTTATCAAGGAGGATCTAAGGTAGTGGTTAGATCAAGAAAATTAGAGAAAGGTCTCTCTCTTTTCCGTCGAACCCAAACCACGAACTGTTTGCAGACTCGTCAGAAGTAGGATGGGGAGCGACAATGGGTGTAAAAGAAATATCAGGTTTGTGGAATGCGACAGAAAAAGAATGGCACATCAACAAGAAGGAGTTGAAAGCAATCCACCTGAGTCTCGTGCACTTCCTACCATTCGTACAGGGACAAACAGTTCTGGTTCATTCAGACAGCACCACAGCGTTGTCTTACATCAAAAACAGGGGCACTCAATCTTACTCCCTCAGCGAGGTAGCAAGAGACCTCCTTTGTGGGCAGAGAAGCACAAGATTCTGCTCCTAACGAGATTCATTCAAGGAGCCCTCAACGTGAGAGCGGACTTCTTGAGCAGGAAGCATCAGGTTCTGTCCACAGAGTGGATTTTGCACGAAGAAGTCGCTGTGGAGGCTTTGGGGTCAACCTCTGGTAGACCTGTTCGCGACGAACAAGTCTAACAGGCTCCCAATCTTCTGTTCTCCTGTCCCGGACCAATCAGCTTTCCAGACGGACGCAATGCTACTGAATTGGTCGGGTCTGGGTCTTTACGCCTTCCCGCCGTTCAAGATGTTAGGTGTGGTGTTGAGGAAATTTCAGCACCACTCCAACACCAGAATGACATTGATAGCCCCCTTCTGGCCTTCCAGGGATTGGTTCCCAGTTCTCATGGATCTCTTGATCGACTTCCCGAGGAGCCTTCCAAACAGAGTAGATTTACTCAGACAGCCCCACTTCAGGAGATTTCACGAAAACCTGTCAAGTCTGCGGCTAACTGCGTTCAGACTATCGAACGTCTACTCAGAAGCAAAGGATTTTCGAAGAAAGCGGCTCAATCCATCGCTAGAGCCAGAAGACCGTCTTCGATCAAGGTCTATGAGTCCAAGTGGAATATGTTTCGTTCATGGTGCAAAGATCATGACATTTCCTCTTCCAGAACCTCGGTGATGCAGATTATGGATTTTCTTTTGTTCCTCGGGAATAAGAACCTTTCTCTATCCACACTTAAAGGTTATCGTAGCATGCTGGCTACTGTTTTTCGTCACAGAGGTTTGATATCTCTAATAACCAAGATATAACGGACCTTATTAAATCCTTCGGTACCTCTAAGAGGTCAGATGCTAAAGTTGTTTCGTGGAATCTTGATGTAGTCCTGAAGTGGCTTATGTCTGAGAAATTTGAACCTATGGGTTCTTCTTCTTTTAAGAGATCTTACGAGAAAACCCTCTTTTTAGTTTTGTTAGCTACAGCTAAGAGAATCAGTGAGATCCACGCCTTGGATAAGAGAGTAGGATTCTCTGCTTTAAAAGCAATTTGTTCTTTTAAACTTTTTTATGGCCAAGAACGAGACCCCTTCGCACCGTGGCCTCGCTCTTTTGAGATTCGAGTCTGTCGGAATTGGTAGGTAGGGGAGCAGGGAGAGGTTCCTCTGCCCAGTCAGAGCCTTGAAATATTATTTATGAAGGACTAAAGATATTAGAGGTCCTTCGGATTCCTTATGGTGTTCGGTCAGGAACCCTCTTAGACCGATGTCCAAGAATGCCATGTCCTTTTTATTAGAGATCTGATTTCTGAAGCTCACTCCAATATTTCAGAAAATGATTTGAAAATGTGTAAAGTGAAGGCTCACGAAGTGAGGGCTATCTCTACTTCTCTCGCTTATAAAAGGAACCTCTCCCTTCAAGATATTGTGCAAGCAACCTACTGGAGATGTAAGTCTGTATTTGCTTTGCATTATCTCTCGCAAGTGCAGACAGTGTTTGATGAGTGCAGCACGTTAGGGCCCTTTGTTGTATCTGGCACGGTAATGGGTAAAGGGGTAAAGGACGATTAACCTACCTTTACTTACTTGTTTTTTGGAGTGAAGGTTTTTATGGTTGTCTGTGAGGGTAAGTGTTGGATAGTTTTACCCCACAGTTGGTTTTGGTTTTTATGGTTATGCTTTTTCTTTGGTGTTGGGTGACACCTTTTGTAATTCATTATGTTTGTGCTGCGCCTGAGCAGGGCATACTTGTGGTATTGTCACGGCAATGTCCTAGGTGACTGATACCCAGCTTAAGCAATCTGCGACCAGGTCATTATACCCAGCGGTTGCTCTAAGGATAGCAGGTTACTGAGGCAGTAACTGTGAAATCAGCTACCTTAGCAGGTGAGGAACTAAGAAATTTTCTTCATTAATAACCTTAATGTTTCCAACAACTCTTTTTAGCTGTCATTGCCCCACCTCCTAAAGGTGTCAATCAGCTATATGTAACTAACAGGTAAGTTGTATGTGTTAAAATGACATTTTATTGTAAAATAATGTTTAACACATACTTACCTGTTAGTTACATATACGAAAGCCCACCCTCCTCCCCACGGGGACAGGTAGGCAAATTATTCTGAAGCATGTTGGAATAGTTCCTGGTACCCCGACAGAGGGCGGGTAAGGGCGATCACCCGATATTCTGACTGGCGCTGCCGCGCGTTTTGAAATTTTGCCGTGACGTCAAGACTAAAGCTATATGTAACTAACAGGTAAGTATGTGTTAAACATTATTTTAGAATAAAAATGTCATTTTTCAACAGAAAACCCTCCAAAATTTACCATTCTGCCATTCTGGAGCCATATTTTTTCCGTCGGACTGGCGTTGTCAGCGTCGTAAACCTGGAATTTGCGTTGTAACCCAGGAAATAATTTTTTATGAATATATTTGAAATATATAGAACTCGAACGTCAAAGTTATAGACCGTTGTAAACTGGAGACTGTCTGTGTATATATATATATATATATATATATATATATATATATATATATATATATATATATATATATATATACAGTCATACCTCGAAATTACGCGAGGTTAGGTTCCGGAGCCCCTCGTGCAAGGTGAATTTTCGCGTAAGTTTGGCATGGTCTTTAAAAATGCTAATAAATGTTTATTTCCAGAGTTTAAGTACTAAATATGACCCTAATCATGCTCCCAAAGTATTAAGCTAACTTTTAAATGAACTAAAGTTAGTGTAATTTTATTTAAAATTTAGCTTATTACCCTTAAAAAAGGAATACAGTAAATGGTTGACATAAAAATTGAGTACTGCACAGTTTCATAATAGCGCATTTACAGTAAGGAAATGCACGATATACTAATGTTACCCTAATTCATGGGATGCTGTTTTCTTTGTCACTTAGAGTAAAAGCTGTTTTTTTTTTCCGTCACTAGGCAAAACATCACAGTCAACAAAAGTACAATTCCATAATACATCGAAAACATGTACATAATGTTGGTAGAAGGTAGTACAGTACAGGTAAAATTCAATCAATTTAAAATTATATACTGTACAGGTAATGACACCACAGAGAATAATAAGTTTTAAACGTATGTTTGAGCGCTAACTACGAATGAGAGAGAGAGAGAGAGAGAGAGAGAGATACTGTAATAAAGTAACTGTACTGTTTTTGTATCGTATTTTATCATAAAATATATAAATACAAATTTTCCATTCTGATTTTACACTTAAAAACACGAAAACTTAAAAATTATACACACTTTCTACAGGGGTATCATCCTTGAAAAATGCATGGTATCACATCTTGTAAAAGTACACCAACTGAACGTGCTGTAATTACATGCACATACAGATTGCACCAGCACTTTTCTCCGAGGTGAACAGGGTAATTTTCAAAGAATGACACTTATACAACTCTTAGTTACATCTCTGATATTACATTAACGAATTCATTTTATCAAGTGAGCGCGACTGAACAACCTCATCTCAAGGTCATGTAAAGTCCTTGTGACAAAGACTTTGCAAATGGACATAATACTTTGTATGATATTTATGTACAGAAATATAAATATAAATTTTCCATATCGATTTTACAGTTAAAAGCATGAAAACTTATAAATGTACTTCAAACATTAAACAAGCATTTTCTGCAGGGTATCATCTTTGAAAAGTGCAGTAACTTTGCAAATGGGTATCACATCTTGTAAAAGTACACTAAGTGAATATGCTGAAATTACCTTTGCATCATATTTATGCATGTACAAAAATAAAAATAATACATTTTCGATACAGATTGTATACATGAAAGCATGAAATGCGTTTTTCATAGAGATTTTACACATGAAAGCATGAAATGCATTTTTTCATAGAGATTTTGCACATTAAAACATGAAATGCATTTTTCATACAGATTGTACACATACAGTAGAAGCATGAAATGCATTTTTCATACAGATTTTACACATAAAAGAATGAAATGCATTTTTCATACAGATTTTACACATAAAAGCATGAGAACTTGTAAATTACTTAAAAATTAAACACCCACTTCTGCAGGGTTTCTCGAGAATTTCGTGTGTCTGTGAAAAAATCGCATATGCCCATTAGTTAGGTTCCAGTGAAAAGTTATTAGTGTGTGTGTGTGAATTGCATCAACTTAATCGTAAGATATAAGTATTGTTTTGTTTGGGCTAGTGGGATTAAGGGCTAATGCAGGTGTTCATGAGTGCATGCATATATATATATATATATATATATATATATATATATATATATATATATATATATATATATATATATACATATAATTACTGTCATAAACTAGACCTTGCCTTGGTGAGAAATTTAAACAAAATTATAATTGATGCTGCCAGAAAAAAAAGAAAGTCCAGTTTATGAGCAAAGGTCGATGTTATTTGAAAACTTACCTTAGAATGTCCTGGATTTACAATTGAATGGAGAAGGTCGCCATATGGGAATTTAGAATTCTTTTACAGATTTACAGGGATATATTTACAGAAACTTAGCAAATCAACAATGAGACACGACACAACATAATCACTAAGGGGCAGATTCAGAATAGGACACAGGGAACAATAATGCAATGAGTTGGCAACAAGCAAGTGGATTAAAATGGGGCCAATCTGCAATACAATCAGTTCAGTGATAAGAATAACATTCAGTCTTGCCTGATTACATGAAATAGTCTCAGGTAATGCAAATGATGGAACTCCAGGATGGGAGAATAATTCACATGAACATTTGGGCCTCCCAACGGAAATCGTTACTGAATGCGACCAGGAATTATCAGGATTTTGGGTGGCAGACGAGATACTGAAGCATGGATAGCGATCGTTCGGCGTGTGCATCCCTGAAAGGGGGACGTCTCAGTTAGGAATGACGGTGTACACTGAAGGAGATGGAATTCCCCTATGAAATATCACACAATACACGTTCTTAAATACAAAACATAATGTAGCCTAGAAGGTGATTTTAAAGAAATCACGTAAATAAAATCTGAGAATCGGAGCAGCGTAGGCTTTAACAATGAACACGTGATTGCACTCACACAAAGATAAAATTACACTGATACAGCTAACCTTAGATAGCCCTTAAATTGCACTGGTGGAGGAATAATTGATGGTTATCACGGGGTCTTTACTTGAATTCAAAGTACATAAATGGCAAGGCATGGGATACAGGCAGGATTCTAACAAAGGGAGGATTGTTTCGTGGAGGAAGAGGTTAAAAGTTTAAAGAAATGGAATTTTAAGAAGTTTAAGTAAAAGGGGAGAGGGCTGGTCTTGACTACAGTACTTGCAACGTACAAACCTTTTATAACTGTTATTGGCGCCTACAACCATTTCCAGGTCCTTTTGAAGTCAGTCCAACCAGCGGAGCTGGAGAAAAATACGGCGCGTCCACTGCAGATGAAGTCAGAAGCGCGTGTCTGTCCTGCTTTTCAAAAGCAGGGTGTCTTCGGGCGTCTGGCGGGGCCAACCGTACCTGCAAGCATGTCAAACACCAGCAAGGAGGGCATAGGAAAACGCACTTATCATTATAGGCCTACAGATTAAAATACTACCTGTTCCCTAGCTCTAAATGCCCTTTTTGCCCTTCCCAAACCCTACATGTCTCCCCATCGCGTGATGGAGGGGAAAGAGGTTTTGGTATTGTTTTCTGGATCGCGCGATGTTGGGGGTGGTAAGGAGGTACAGAGGCCTAACTAACGACTGTTGACTAGTTCAAATAAGCGCGGGTTTTTTGCGACACCCGACTCGAGAGGCAGAGGAATAACCGATTAATTCAGAATTAAATGACGAAATCAAATATACAGGAAGGGAGGGATGTTTATTCTTGACAGGTTCCCCCCTTAAAAAGGCCCTTCACACCCTTTTGGGTATATATATATATATATATATATATATATATATATATATATATATATATATATATATATATATATATACAATATAATATATATATATATATATATATATATATATATATATATATATATATATATATATATATATATATATATATATATATTATATGCACTCCCTGAACACCTGCATTAGCCTTTAATCCCACTAACCCGACCAACTCTCAATTACCCATCCCACTATAGTGGGAATTTTAACAGCCAGCGTTACCAATGCTGCAGGTAAAATCTTGTCACTTGAGCTACCATAGCAAACGGTTGGCAATGCTGACACAGGTGTGCGCCGACACGCCCCATTTTCGTCAGTTGCTTTTTGTTCGTGCTGCTGGAAGGTTGTTTCCTTCTGCAGTGCGAGGTTTTAATCCTATTGCTCAACTTCTCTTTGTATTTTGGACTTGTGCTGAAGACCTGGATTGTATTTAACGGTTTTTCTCCTGGATCTTCTGGATATCTTCGACGTGGAACGTCTTTTGGGTTTGGATTCGCTGGTTCCCGGTCTCGATTGTACATCACGGACTTTTCCCCTTCTACTACCGTGCCATCGGCTTCGACATCGGCCTCGACTGCCTACAACAGTGGACGCTGGTGCTCATCACTTCTTCTTCCTGCAAAGACGGACGAGTACCTTGAGACACGATAGACATTCCGTCAGGTATGTAGGAAGGTTAAATGTGATGTCCAGACTCGCTGCGATGAATGTTCCCATTGGAAGGCACAATAGAGGGATGTTTACATTCGTCATCACAAGTCTTTGGCTAGTAAGGGCGGCAGACGTCGGTCAGATTCTCGTTGCCTCAAGTGTCTCAGATTTCTGCGACAGATCAGTTGATGGATTTAGCGAGTTCAATGGTAGTCAGACAGATAGAGGATAGGATTGCAATTAGTAAGGAAAATTCAATAGCTAGTCTTCAACATTTATCAGATAGGGATAATAGTAGTATTAGGATGTCTAATTCTTCTTCCTTTTCAACTCCCCTGCCTGTTCCAGAACCAGCCCTAATGGGTGCTAAGGGTAATGGCAGAACCGCAAGCCTCCGAGTGGGTAGGGTCTGCCAGCCCCCTCGGCGCGGAGCAGGCAGTGAAGGATTCCCCCCCACCCCCACCCTCTTGTAGTATTGATAAATTTAATGTTAATAATGTTAGGATCAAGATCTAGGTGTGATAAAGGAGGATAGGTTTGGGTTTGGTAGTGAGGAGAAGGTATTAACGGTGCAGTGTCATTCTCCTGAACGGGTTCCAGTTTCGGGTTCGGGTTCGAGTGGTTTTTGTGCTCTGACAAGAGTTTCTCCTTCATCTCTTCTTTCGACCTGGCTCAGTCTCAAGTCAATGTTTCAGTTACAGTGGGGCAGAATCCTTCTGCTTTCACTTCTAACTCACTTCCTACGGTTTTCTAAATCTCCTACTGTAGTTTCCCACTTCCCTGTTTTTTTTTTTACTCCTCCATCTAGTAAGGCAGATTATGGTGTCCTTTCGGCCTCTAAAGTAATTTGCGGGACCTGCAATTGGATGTGGCGAGTTATAAGACGAATGGCGGGGTTTTTTGACGGGTATAAACCTATGGCGAGAGGTTATATTTTTTCTAGAATTTTTTCTCTAACATTAGAGAGTATGGGACACAGTAGTGTCCAGAATTCGTCGGATATGTTTTCAGGATTATTGAGGGGGCCCAGATTCGGTGTACCTTCTTTTCTTTTTGTTCTAAGTTTTCTTCTGGGTTATCTGTCTCTTCATCTCCTGCTCCCACATTCTCTGTTACTCCCTTTTCAGTCTCCTCTTCGGCCTTTTCTTCTTCTACTCCGGTCTTTCCTGCGGCTTCCGCATCTCCCGTTTCCCCTCATTTGAATTTGGTTTTCCTCTTCTCAGGTAACTTCTTTTTATGCATCTGCTGTTCCCATGCCTCCTGCCTTTTCCTTTCTCAGTGCAGTCTTCTCCGATAGGAGGAGCTTCCAGACAGGCGAAAACCCGGTTTCGGCAGATTTTGGCTGCAGGGGTCTCATGTTCCATCCCATCGGGTATGCGCAACCCCTTGCTTCCACTTCATGCAGCTGTTCCGATAGTATCAGGTATTTCACAGGGTTTTCCTGTTGATTCCAGTTCGGGTTTGTGCTCCGCGGTTTTGGTAGGGCGTGCGGTACCTTCTTCGAGCAGTCCGCGGCTTTCATCACCTGCATTTTCCGCGGCGGTAACTCAGGGTAGCTTCTACCTCTTTCATTCTTCCTACTTCATTTTCCTCTGTCCCTCCACAGCGTTTCGTTTGCGCATCCTCCCCCAAGATTTAACGATGTGGGTTTGGCTACTGTCACGCATCTTCCCTTTGGTAATGGGGAATTGGCGCTGGGTTTTTATCGGTTCAGCCTTCTCTTCCCAGCAGGTCCAACTGTGCGGATTCAGCTCCGGGTACCCGATTAGGTGTGGATGCGCAGCATTCTGGTTAGGTTGGTCTGATTGCAGACTCTTCATCGTTGTCAGGGGCTTCATTCAGTGCCTCCTCCTTTGTTGGTCTTAGACCTTCGGACATTGCGGGACAGGATTCTTATCTGTAGGTGCAGGAGATTCTGACGGACTTGGAATGTCCTCTTGCCAGCAGTAATGATTACGGACACAGGCTTGAGTATGTTACTTCTTCGTACCCTCAAGCAAGACCTCTGGACCTCCCGATTTTTTAGGTTTTTTTTATGACACTAAGCCAGCTCCTGCCTCTTTATCGTGTTGGCTGGTTGGGTTCAATCGGGTTAGCCAGGCTTTGGAGGAGGCGGACGTTCGCTTAGCATCAGTAGTTGCTTCTGATAGACAGCACTCTTCTCTTCTCTCTCCAAGTAGGACGATTTACGCAGTTCGAGGTAATCCTTCGACAGGTGTCAGGTTGCCCCTCAACGAATTGGTTGAGGCAATCCTGTTTAAGTCTCCGGTGTCGTCTCGACTCATAGGGACTTCTCTTAGGGAAGCAGGTGCTTGGAGTATGTGTTGCGCAATCAGACTGGGCTCTTACGCATTCTTTCTGGATGCGGTCAAGTTATTGTAAGGCGGGTTTTAAAGAGTAATGGCTATGTCCCTTTGGATCCGTGGCTGTTGGCAGCCTAATAAATTTATCTCGAGGGTTCTGGCTCACCAGGCGAAAGCTTTGGCTTCGTCTACGACATTTGGAGCAAGAAAGTCAAAATTTCTATCTTGGTCATCTTCCCCCTCAGTATCCGGACGTTCATGAGAGGGATTGCTTAGAACACCATTAGCCTTAGCTAATTCTTGTTCAAGGATGATGACGTAGCCAGTTTGACAAACATGGTTTCTTCTAACTCACGTCTCTGGTGTCGGCAATTATGTATCGTCGAGGATACAGAGTGTTGAGGTATCTAGACGATTGTTTGATCCTGGCCTCCTCTCTAGAGGAGCCAGTAGAGTGAGGGAATTCTTTGGAATTCTTAACATAGGCTGTTCGGATAAGAGAATTCTCTCTTCCTCTGAGGGTTTTCACAACCCTAGAGGGAGACCAATCGGTCCTTCAACAGATAGAAGGGTTCATCCGGGGAACAGCCAGTACCAGCAGAACAGCCATCTCTCTCTCTCTCTCTCTCTCTCTCTCTCTCTCTCTCTCTCTCTCTCTCTCTCTCTCTCTCTCTCTCTCTCTCTCTCTCTCTCTCTCTCAATCGTCCTCTCTCTCTCTCTCTCTCTCTCTCTCTCTCTCTCTCTCTCTCCTCTCTCTCTCTCTCTCCAGGGTCTCGTGTCCGGATGCGCTCTCTCTTCAGGTATGTCTCAGGAATTGCTGGGACTTCCACAATGAAAACGCAGTTATAGTCGGGAGCGATTCTTGCCTGTTGGATCATTTGTGGTAGTCAGAAGTGCATCTGACAGGGGAAAGGTCTATCGACTCCCCTCTTCCTGACGTTCATTTGTACACAGATGCTTCAGATCAAGGTTGGGAAACAACCTTGGAGGAATCCAGACCTCGGAAATGAGAGTAGTCAATAAATCTTCGGGATAATCAGTGCTGTAAAGGAAGCCCTCAGTTGTTCCCAGTCTCATTGCGCAACAGTGTAGTGGCTATGTTTAGCGAAAGCATAATTGCTGTGTCGTATCTGAAGAACTCGGAGGGGGAACAGGCTCAGCAGAACTCAATACTATAGCACATAGTCCTGAGAGGGTGTGAAGAACAAAAAGTGTCTCTTCTTCCCCAGTTTATATCGGGAGTCTCAAAAGTATGGGCAGATTCGCTAAGTCACTCCCGTTCAGGTATTGAGGGGGGGGGAAGTGGTTTTTGACTCTGGAAGTAATATGTCAGGTTCTCCGGAAGTGGCCAGCGACTGTCGACGTATTTGCGACATGATTAAACCATCGTCTTCCGGATATTTCTCTCTAATGGTGTCCCCATGTCGATAGTCACCATGGTGATGTTACAAGTTGGAATCACATGCAAGTGTACGCCTTTCCTCCATCCGGTCTCATTAATCAGGTAATAGGGAAATTGCGTCAGAGTATCAAGATGACCTTGACTCTAATAGCTCCTTGCTCGCCATAACATGCTTGGTTTCCGGAACTCCTAGAGCTCCCTACGGAAGTTCCGATGTCCCTACCAATGCAAAACTACTTCTCAGATGACCGCATTCTTGCTATTATTATCCAAACCCTCGTGTGCTGGACCTAGTTGCAGGGCAACTGTAGAGAGAGCCGCTAAACAGTCCGGACTTCATAAAGCTGTGTCTAAATAGTTTTATTTTAGATTGAGTAAGTCAACCCGTAAGCCTTACCAGGTTCAGCTAGACACGGTATAGAAGTTAGTGTCGTAAGGAAGGTCATTCTATCTCTAGACCTTCCATAGCCAAAAGAGCGGATTTTCTTTTATTCCTCCGGAAAGTCAAGAGTCTTTTGTATTCGGCTATTGCCGACTACCGCTCAACGATTAGCGGTGTAATTAGTTTCCACATTCCTGAAGTTTCAAGTAGTAAGATAATCTATGGTTAAATTCTTTTAAGATTGAACGTCCTGTTTTGTCGACTCGGGCCCCCTTTGTGGGACTTATTGGAAGTATTTCAATATTTATCTTGCTTTCCCCTGCCTTTGAACCTATTGAAGCTATAACATTAAGACACTAAGAAGTTGCCTTTTCTTACGGCTTTAGCTTCAGCCAAAGGGTTGGGCGAGCTTCAAGCAGTTTCTATTGTCTGTCTTCCGGAATTTGCGGCGAAGACAGGGTCAGAGGTTAAAACTCTGCCTGGTTCGTTTAAAGTTCTTTATCTGCAAGTGTTCATTACTGGTGATCCAGCGGAGATATCTTTATGTCCGGTGCGAGCATTAAAGTCTGTTTATCAGAGGTTGCGAAACTCCTTCCGCTTCCACACACACTTGTCTCCATGCAAATCCTTCCCATCCGCTGTCAGGGAATGTGATTAGTTACTTTCAGAGGGACGAGATTTCCCAGGCTTCTCAGGGTGGGTGTTCGTCGTCTTCAGCTCTGTATTTTCCCGACCGCTCAGTATTCGGAGTATGTCCAATTATCTTCCTTTCCCAGGAATTATTTACTGCCGTCTATTCTGGAAGCAGCTGCTTGGAAGTCCGTCTCAGTGTTTACTCATTTTACTTAGAGATGTTCGATTCGCCTCACAGCGTTTAGCGGCGAAGTCTATTATGTAGGGTGCATTCATTAAGCTGAGATGGTATTAATGCGGAGGTTCAGAGGGTTATTCTTTTAGCCCACGTGTAGCGGCGAAGTCTATTATCTAGGGTGCGTTCATTTAGCTGAGGTGGTATTCGCTTAGTGCAGAGGTTTGGAGGGCTATTCTCTTAGTCCTTGTTAGCGGCGAAGTCTATTATCTAGGGGCGTTTATTTAGCTGATGCGGTATTCGCTTAGTGAGGAGATTCTCAGGTTAACCAGAAAGAGGAATTCCTTTTAGTCTTTAGAATTCTTAGGCAACAGTGATAATATAATCACATGAACTTAGGTGTAGTACGGTTTAAGTATCTTAGTCTTTGATAGTTTCCCTACGAGAGTCCAAGGGGGTACTCTAGTAGGCTAGGCTATTTCGTCAGCACCGAGATAATTCTTCACTTGTCGATCGTCGGACCTTATCCGGAGGATCAGCAGCTCGGCACACTGCTTTATTTCCCTCCATACATGAGAGGCTATGAATAGCCACATGGGAGGTCACTGTACTCCTCCATACATGAGAGGTTCTGAAGAACCACATGGGAGGTCGACGGACCGAGACAGTACGGACTTGATGGGCAATCAAAGTACTCTCCAACATGTCTCATCACCAAAAGCAATGATTGATAAGGTGAGTGTTTAGCTAGATAGGTATCCGAGCCAAGAGTACTGACCTGACTGTCGATCAAAGTACTCTCCAACATGTCTCTTCACTGAAACCATTGATTGATATGGTGAGTGTTTGGCTAAATGGATATCTTATGCAGAGCAGATTGGTGAGCTACCATCTCTGCGGTTGTCAAAGTGGCGTGCAATAGAATTGATCCCTCCTCCTCTAAATGTTGTTAATCGGACTAATTCAGGTGTTCAGGGAGTATATTGCAATATGAAGTTTTCATAATAAAACTAATATTGTAATACTTACCTGAACACCTGAATGATTCCCACCCTCCCTTCCCCACATCAATTTTGACCTTGAATAAAGCAATTGACGAAAATGGGGCGTGTCGGTGCACACCTGTGTCAGCGTTGGTAACGCTGGCTGTTAAAATTCCCAGAATAGTGGGATGGGTAATTGAGAGCTGTTGGGGGTAGTGGGATTAAGGGCTAATTCAGGTGTTCAGATAAGTATTACAATATTAGTTTTATTATGAAAATTCATATATATATATATATATATATATATATATATATATATATTATATATATATATATATATATATATATATATATATATATATATATATATATATATACACACACACACACACACATATACATATACACACTCACACACACAGGCAGTCCCCAGTTATCAGCCGGGGTTCCATTTTGAGGGTGTGATGATAACCGAAAATTGCCACTAACGAAAACCGGTGATTTTCTGCATTTTTCGGTGATTTTCGGGCTTATTGGCAGCAAAAAGCCAATTTTCAGTTACAGGCAGTCCCCGGTTTCGACGGTTCCGCTTACGACGCCCGAGGTTACGACGCTTTTTCAAATATATTCATCAGAAATTATTTTGGCTTAGATACGCATGTTATGTTCCGATCCGACGGAAGAAATATGGCCCAAAATGGCAGAATAATCATAATTTGAAGGTTTTTTGATGTAAAACTCAATAATAATGCAGTTTACATCGTTTTCAATGCACCCAGAGCATTAAAAGTAAGATTTTCTTATGATTTTTGACGATTTTCGGCGATGTTTCGCCATTGACGATTTTCGGGTTACGACGCGGCACAAGAACAAAACTGGGACCGCCTGTATTGGCAACTGTTTTAGGTATGTATTGGTGCCGATAAGCAGAAATTGGCGATTTTCAGTGCCAAAAATTGCCGATTTTCGTCACTAGACAAGCACCGTTAACTGGGGACTGCCTGTATTAATATCATTTCAAAGTTATCTTAGATATTAGTACCCTTAAAAATATATGCACATGTATTTCTGACCCTTCCAGCCAGAACAGAAAGATAGAGCAAGTTACCACTAATTTATATTTCAGCCAGCACAAGCAAGAGAGAGAGAGAGAGATTTATCTCTTTAATCTCTAGAGGAATGTTAATCCATTTCTCTTTAAGTGACTAACAACAAAAAAATGTATATGTTTGTTTTGTGTCTCTCAAAGATGTACCTTTACATTTTGAAAGCACTATGAACTAAGTACAGTATCTATTTGTGTAGCTAGCTATTTATTTCTCACATTCCACCCTTTGGCAAGAGAGAGAGAGAGAAATTTTTCAGTATAGTGGATGGCAACACTGACTACCCAACCCTTGCTGTCAGGTTACTTGAAACATTTGACAGGTTCACCCTCCTCCATGAGCTCCAAGACTCGAGAAAATAGATTGGGGGTGAAATTTGTTTGTTTAAATTTTTTCATTTACTTACTATAGAAATGTATAAATGTTGTAATTACAGTATATTATTATTATTATTATTATTATTATTATTATTATTATTATTATATTAATATTAATATTTGAAAATTAGTACTTATCATTAGGTAAATCATTTATTTATCATAGAACTGAAATAGGAAGGGAGAAAGGGACAGATAAACACTGCATATTATTTCATCTTATTACATATTATTTAATCTTACAGTATTATTATCATTATCATTATTTAATGTTATTAATCTTAATATTTGAAAATTAGTAAATGATTATTTTATTATAAAAAATTATTTGGTCATGAAAATAACATCAAAATACACTAATTAGTGAATATTTCTCAGTGAAAAAGTCTGTGAATTGCCGATTTTTTTGCGAATAATTTATAGATATGTTCCACAGAAAATCCTGCAAATCGGTGAGTATTCAAATCATAACATGAATACGGGGGGTTTACTGTACTGTCACTAGTGTATGAGTTGTATTTTTGTTTCTCTCTCTCTCTGTATTATAAACATAAAATACATATAAAACTAAAACTCTGTGAGAGAAAATGGCTGTGCCTGAATATAGGGGTAACTTAATTAGTTTTCACACGTATGCAAGCCATATATTTTAAAGAGTAATGTTGTAAGATGATTTTGAAATGATATTAAAGTGTTTTAGGACAATAGTTTAAGGTATATTTGGTGTTTGAACTATTAAAATAGGCAATTATAAGCATTTTAGTTTATGGTGTATAGGGTATTTGGTGTTTAAACTATTATAATAAGCAGTTATAAGTGTTTTTAGAGGGGGTTCCAACTAACAGCAGATTTCAATTGATCACGTGTGGTTGTGGTCCTTATCCCCCATGAATACCGGGTGTCAACTGTATACCTTGTTGTCCAGCTTCAGCAAGTCACAAAAGGATGTTCCTAGATAAATACCATGTATGAGGGATTTATGTTTTTGTAGGAACAAACATCTCAGCAGTTCAATTTATGTAATCATTCTGTTTTTTAATTTTTATTGAGCATTTTCAGCTTTCTGTTGGTTTGATTTACATCAAGTTTATACTGTATATGTACTTTTTTATTTATTATAACTGAGTTCAATATATACCTACCAATAAATATTATTTCAAAAAATGCTCTGATTCATGAAATTATTGTTCCAGTGTCATAATCCTTCCCAAGTACTTGTTCATTGACTCACTATAAGGAATTGAGTTCCTTAGAAAAGCCCAGTCTTCCCACAGATATCTACAAATTTAAGATAATTGAAGTGCACTTAATTGTTTGTTTTTACTGCTTCAGACATGATAATAGCCTTCCAGATTGTCACATATGGAGAATGCACAATAAAAAAAATATAAACATTTGCTAGCGTTAGTGTATTGATATAAAATTTTTTTGAGTATATTAGGAATATATATAAAACATTTCTTTTATATAAGTAACTTACCACGTAATTACATATCTATTGGTTCCCTAACCTACGGCAGCTTAAAAATTCAAAATTCGTGTGGTGGTGTTGTTATCGTTAGTGTTTAGATGACAAGGTCCCGCCCACCATCCAGGACTCGAGAAAACAACCCAATGGAGAGCTCAATTTGTCTTATGCCAGCTTACAGTTAACATGGGAAGTTTTCATGCAGCTGCTTCTTCACTTTTCGGCTTTCCTTTGCACGAATTTGGTGAAGTATTCAGAATTTGTTGCTTTGTGGCTTGCTATCATTGTCGAATTGTTGTTCAAGGTATTATTTAGTTAACGATGTTGGATTCCAGTTCATCTAGTATTTGCTTTTGTTCTGAGGGTTGTAGAACTAGGCTAACTAAGCTTTCTTACGATTCTCATGCAAAATGCACTAAATGTAGGGGCCAAGAATGTAGTAAGGATAATACTCGTATAGTGTGTCAGGTTTGGGAGGATAAGAAATGGAAAACCTTGAAATCTCATCTAGAGAAATTAGAAAGAGATAAGAGGAGGAAAGCAGCCTTTAGGGCTGAAAGTAGGGCCAGTGTAGAATCCATTCTTTTGGAAAATGTGGGGGATGGCAGAACTACCACTCCTCCAATTCCTCCTCCTCCTCTTATCCTAGATCCTCCTACTTTACCATCTACTACTGTTCCAGGTTTCCATGATTCCACTCTTAGTGCAAGTGCCAGCTTCGAATCTAGGTTCAATCAGAAATTTAGTGTTCTCTTGACCATACTGTTATGGAAATGGGATCAGCTATTAAATCTCTAATGGAAAAAAATGTAAGTATTGACAGTGCAGTGAGAAGTTAGGGTGCTGTGTATATTGAGGAGGTGGCTGTCTGTCCCACCAGTGCTCCTAGATGAAGGTCACTGCCCCACTCCCCTGCACCGGGGAGAAGACATACCGGAAGTCCAAGGGAGGCTGTGGGGGTTTGCCCACGGGCATTCGCCCCCTCTGTCAAGCCTGTCGTGCGCTCCCAGGCTCCAACTGAACGCTATTGGAAAGGTGTTCCTGTGCATCAACTTTCTTCTGATTCGGAATCTTCCAGTTTGCACAAGAAGCTCCCATATCGCTTCTCTACTTCTTCACGCCCGGTCAAGAGACATGCGGATATTAGTGACTCATCTCCCATGGCTGTCAAGAGGTACAGAGACTAGCCCGCAACCTTCCTGCAGTTTTCAGGTCGAGTCTGATTCTCCTGCTCGTCGTTGTCATTTCTTGAGAGACAGTCCTGAGTGCTGTAAGCGTTCTAAGCGCCAGACCTCCACTGATGAGCGCCCAGCACCCACCACCTCCCGCCAGAATGCCGCTGATGAGCACCCAGCGCCAACTCCCGAACTTCCGACGCCAACAGCTGAACTCCCAGCTTCTGCTTCTGGAGCCCATGCACCTTCTTCCGTTACTCCATCTTCCTCATCAGTCCAGGAAGATTCTTTAGCCCCACTCAAGCGCCAATTGACCGAGCTCTTTTTTTTTTTTTTTTTTTTTTTTTTTTTTTTTTTTTTTTTTTGAAGAAGAAGAAGAAGAAGAAGAAGAAGAAGAAGAAGAAATCCTCTCTGCTCCAGAGTCCAAGGATAAATCATTTTCTCCTATCTCTTCGGAGGAGGAAGAGATTGTTCAGGATATGGTTCCCTCTCCTGCTTACTCGCCTCTTCTGCGTTTCCTGCTGGATAATTTCCCTGATTTCTTTGTGCCTGCTTTGCCTACTTCTCCAACTTCTACCTTCCTCATGAAAAAGCATTTGTCAGAAGGTACCAGGTTACCCAAGCTAGTTCTCTCCCCCTCCTCGAAGAAGGCTCTCAGAGAAGTTCATGCCCGGCTGGCCGCTAAGAGAGAACAGGGCAAAGCGACATTCGCTTTTCCACCCAGCAAATTGTTGAAGATGAGGCACTCTTACTATGCCACCGTGGAAGCTCCTTCCTTGGGAGTTCCTGCCTCCTCCCAAGGGAACTTCTCTGGTCTGATGGATTCATCTCATGGAACGGTCTTTTTGTCAGCCAAGATAATGTTTTCCTCAGCTGAACTGGATCGCCTTATCAAAATATATTTAAGGTGTTTGAAATATTTAGTTTCCTTGATTGGGCCATTGGGGCGCTAGCGAGGAAGATTGAAGACTGTCCTGATCTAGCTGAAGATTTTGCCTCTGATTGGCTAGGAGTCCTTTCCATCCTTTCATGCTCAGACAGAGCAATTAGAGATGGCTCTTTAGAACTCACCTCCCTATTTTCTATGGGCGTCCTTAAGAAGAGGGAGTTCTGATGTTCATTCACCTCGTAAGGAGTCTCGCCAACTGAGAAGGAAGCTCTACCTTTCGCTCTCTTAGACAAGTCTCACCTCTTTCCTCAAAACACTGAAGGAGATTGTTTCAGACTTGCAGAGTAAGTCCACCACTGACCTACTGGCACAGTCCACTAGATGTGCGAAGGAGCCTGTGCCGTCCACATCAAGATCATTCTCCCCTCTTCAGTCTCAACCCTTTCGTGGGGGGAGAGCTAAGACCCAGCCTCGACCTAGATCAAACTTTGACCCCCTACAAAGTCCATTAAGAGGTCTTCCTTCAGATCCAACCCCAAGAAGTGAGAAGTTAGTCCTCCGCGCCCAGGTAGGAGCCAGACTTCTACTTTATTGGAAAGAATGGGAGAGCAGAGAAGCAGACCCCAGGGTGATCAAGGTTCTCAAGGAGGGCTACTCCATTCCTTTTGTAAAGACTCCTCCTTTAGTTACTTCTCCAATTGCCTTGACAGCGTATTCAGAAGGTTCCACAAAGTTTTTGGCTCTCTCTCAAGAAGTCGAATCCCTTCTTTCCAAAGGAGCAGTGGAAGATGTGCTAGATCCCCACTCATAGGGTTTCTACAATCTCCTTTTCGTGGTTCTGAAGGCCTCGGGGGGCTGGAGACCCGTTCTGGATGTCAGCGCCTTGAATGTGTTCATACTGAAGACGAAGTTTCATATGGAGACTGTTCGCTCAGTCATGTCCTCAGTACAACAGGGCAACTGGATGGTCACCCTGGATATGCAGGATGCGTATTTTCACGTCCCTGTTCATCCGGACTCACGAAAATTTCTACGCTTCATTTTTCAGGACAGGATACTACAGTTCCGGGTCCTATGCTTCGCTTATCGATGGCTCCTCAAGTTTTCACTCGAATCCTTGCTCCTCTGGGGAATTGGCTTCACCTTCTGGGAATCAACATCAGCTTACAGTATATCTAGATGATTGGCTTCTCCGCTCGTCGTTGGAGGAAAAGTGCGGGGAAGACTTGAGAAGAACTCTTCGCCTGACACAGGAGTTATGCATTCTCATCAGCAGAAAGAAATCCCTTCTGGCACTGACTCAGGAGATTCCCTATTCAGGGATGATACTGAACTCTCTGACTTTTCGGGCTTTTCTGTCGCCCAAAAGAGTCGAGAGCTGCCTTCAAACTGTCAGTCAGTTCCTTGCTCTTCCTTGCTGCTTGGCAGTGCAGTGGATGAGTCTTCTGGGAACCCTCACTTCAGTAGAGCAGTTTGTAAATCTAGGCAGACTGCACATGAGACCCTTCAGTTTTTCCTCAAGGCAATTTGGTGCAGAAAAACCCAACCAGACTCTTTCATCTTCCTGACTACATCGGAAATCAAAGAGGATCTCTGGTGGTGGTCGTGCAGAGAAAGACCTAAGGAAGGGAAGTCTCTTCTCCCAGTGCACCAAGACCTATTTTATTCAGATCCCTCTGACCTAGGCTGGGGAGCCCTTCTGGACGGCCGGGAAGTCTCTGGAACATGGACTACGGTACAACAGAATGCTCACATGAACGTAAAGGAACTGAGAGCAATTCACCTGGACCTTCAGTCCTTCTCAGATCTGGTCACAGCAAGAAGATTGTAGTACACGCTGACAACACCACGGCTCTTGCTTACATTTGCAAACGGGGCACTCATTCCTTTCTCTGTACGAGACAGCGAGGGATCTCCTTCTGTGGGCGGAGGAGAACCAAGTCTCTCTTGTCACCTAGTTCATTCAAGGGAGAATGAATGTGATTGCAGACAAATTAAGCTGCCATAAACAGGTCCTGCCAACCGAATGGACCTTAGACCAGATAGTCTGCGACAACCTGTGGAAACTGTGGGGCAAACCTACAGGGGATCTTTTCGCAATGTCAAAAAACCACCATCTTCCCTTCTTGTACTCTCCGGTCCCGGATCCTCAGGCATGGAGCATGGAAGCCATGCTTTTGGACTGGACAGACTTAGATGTGTACGCCTTCCCTCCCTTCAGAATGATCTGGGAAGTAATCAACAAGCTGTTGACGCATCAGAACACCTCCATGACCCTAGTAGCCCCATTTTGGCCAAACAAGGAATGGTTTCCAGACTTGATTTGACTCCTGGTAGACTACCTAAGACTCCTTCCACAAAAATGGTCTCTACTCAGACAACCCCACTTTCTCAGATTCCACCAAGGTTTATCCCTTCTGTCCCTGACAGGCTGCAGACTGTTAAGCACCTTGTCAGAAGAAAAGGGTTTTCAAGACAGGCTGCAGAGGCAATTGCGAGGTGCAGACGAGCTTCTTTTACAAAGCTCTATCAGTCAAAATGGGCAGTCTTCAGAAGGTGGTGCAGCCGCTGCAACGTCTCTTCTTCTGAGACATCTATAAGCCAAATAGCCGACTTTTTGACAGTCCTAAAGTCCGTCAGGAAGCTATCGACCTCTACCATCAAAGGGTATAGGTCGATGCTCAGCTCAGTTTTTAAGCACAGAGGAATGGACCTATCTTTTAATCAAGATATCACCGACTTGATCAAATCCTTCGATACGTCCAAGCAAGAAAGTTCTTCCAACATCTCTTGGAACTTAGACATTGTACTGAAGTGGCTGTCAGGTCCTCAATTCTAACCTCTTCGTTCTGTTTCCCTCAGGAATCTCACATAAAAGACTCTATTTTTAGTGGCTCTCGCTACTGCCAAACATATTAGCAAGTTACAGGCAATAGACAATAGGATAGGCTTTGCACAAGAGGACGCAGTCTGCTCTCCTTCTCTTGGTTTCGTCGCAAAAAACGAGGACCCTTCTAAACCCTTGCCCAGATCCTTCGTCCTCAAGAACCTTATGGATATCTTAGGACCTGAGGAAGAAGAAAGACTCCTCTGTCCAGTGAGGTGCCTCAGGTACTATCTTCAGAGGACGGAAAAGATTAGAGGACCTTTGAGCAACCTCTGGTGCTCCGTAAGAAACCCAGTTCGCTTGCTCTCCAAAAATGCCAAATCCTTTTTTCTAAGAGAGTTAATATTAGAAGCCCACTCTTAGATCCAGGAAGAAGCCTTTCCATTGCTTAAGATTAAGACTCATGAAATTATGGCAGTCGCAACTTCCCTCACTTTTAAACACAACTTGTCTCTTTCCTCAGTCCTACAGTGTTTGAAAATTGTAGCACTTTAGGACCCTTATCTGTGGCTGGCATGTTGCTGGGAGAGGAAGCATAGGGAATCCCTCTGTTCCTTTGCTATTCACTTGCCCTGACTTAAGGTTTTGAGTCGATGGGAAGCCTGGGGTACACTGTACCTAGAGTACCTACCAATTCGTATTTTATTATTGATAATGGTTGGGTTTTGCTTTTATTCTGTGGTGTAGGTGATAGTGTTGTCATTTTGTATTCTGGTCTTCGCCCAGGTCAAGGGCATCTTTTAAAACTTTGTCAGCATATGGTGTACTTCCTCCGCTGCAAAGTTCCTACTAATGTAGTGGTGACCCTTGGCTATACTGCCATGTCCACCACAAGTTGAGAGAAGCACCAGCCGGAGGCAGTACATACCTGCAGCAGCCCTCTCAACAGGTAAGGAAACAACAAACATTTATTCAGTGTTAGCAACCTTTCTATTTCAAATTCATTACTTACTTAATGCTTTGGAGTAGAATATGTCCATGCTCTTTCCCACCTCTTAACAATGTGGAATCAGCAATGTAATTACTTGGTAAGTTACTTATATAAAAATGACATTTTTATGATAAAATAAAGTTTTATATGTACTTACCAAGTAATTACATGATCGGAACCTGCCCTCCTCCCCTGCATGGACATTAGAGCATAAAACAAATTGAGCTCTCTGCTGGGTTGTTTCCTCGAGTCCCGGATGGTGGGCGGGACCTTGTCATCTACACGCTAACAATAACAGCGCAACCGCACAAATTTTGAATTTTTAAGCTGCCGTAGGTTAGGGAACCAATAGCTATGTAATTACTTGGTAAGTATATATAAAACTATTTTATCATAAAAATGTCATTTTTTCCTATTCCATCCCTGTGGTTTAGTAAATAAATACATTCAAACCTATTTTATGTAGGATAGACTGGGTCATGATACCTCATAATATAGCCTAGGATGTGAACTTTAGTCTGTGGATTGTGTGGTTATTCACACTGCATAAACATAATTCCTCAGCACATTATTACAGAAAATCTATTATCACATATAATTATTGGTATTTTAATGTAGAGACTGAGGTTTGATAATGAATTACTGTATTCTGGACCAAGAAAAAACCAATACAGCAGAGCCTAAGCTGTCACTTGTAAGGTAGAGTTAGACACAAATGGTCACAGATTTAAGCTACATCAAATGTACTAAATTGTTTATACATATTATATTGTTCTATTACTGAAATATAAATTGAATGTTATGCTAAGTTCTTTGGGTAGCGTAGCATAGGCAAAGCATAGCACTGTTCCTCTTAGTGCATTTTATAATCATCCACAACCTTGTAACCTAATATGGCAGCTGAAACAGGTGTTACTATAAGGGATAAAAAAGATTAATATGGGCAGAAAAATGATGAATAAGAATTATTATACATAAATTTATGCAGTTGCCATAATTGCAGGAGTTGCAGCAGCTGAAAACAACTTGGCACTCGATGAACAGGAAGCTGAGCGATCGCGTTCAAGTACACCAGTACGAGGAGGAAAAGATAAGGATAAAGAAAAAGACAGTAACACTTCCATTGCAAAAACTCCAGCTAAGTAAGTTTGATATTAAGTTCTGTACTATATTTATAAGGAAATTACAAGGTCGGTGTTACAATGGATCCTTGCTAGATCGCGGACCAGCATTCGACGATTCAGTCATTCGCAGTTTTTTCTGTGAAACATATCCAAATATATTGTGGGAAAACTCACTAATTCGCGGATTTTTTTGCAGAGCAATATTCAGTAATTACCATATTTTCATTTTATTTTCATGACTAAATACATTTTTTTTATGATAAAAAAGATGATTTACTCATTTTCAAATATTAATGTAAACACAGCAAAATATCAATCAAATGTTAAAGTAAAATCCCTCAATATTGATCTGTTATCATGTAGTAATACGTACTATATGAAAAAACGAAGTTCACCCTCTCTCTCTCTCTCTCTCTCTCTCTCTCTCTCTCTCTCTCTCTCTCTCTCTCTCTCTCTCTCTCTCTCTCTCTCTCTCTCTCTCCCCATTATGTCACGCTGTTGGCTGAAGGAGTTGGAAGTAGCCAGTAACAAAGCTTGCAGCTTGATGCTTTGTATGCACTGTCAATAGTGTATGAGTTGTATTTTTGCTCTCTCTCTCTCTCTCTCTCTCTCTCTCTCTCTCTCTCTCTCTCTCTCTCTCTCTCTCTCTCTCTCCCCATTATATCACACTGTTGGCTGAAGGAGTTGGAATTAGCCAGTAACAAAGCTTGCAGCTTGATGCTTTGTATGCACTGTCAATAGTGTATGAGTTGTATTTTTGCTCTCTCTCTCTCTCTCTCTCAGATAAGAGAAAGAATTTTTATGTATATATAACGTATCATTTTTTGTATGAGAAATAATTGTTTACTAGTTTTCAAATATTGATATTAAAGCAAAAACCGTAAAATATCAATCAAATGTTAAAGGAAAATCCTTCAGTATCAGTCTGTTATCATCATAATATGTACTGTATAAAAAAAAACAATGTTCACCCCCTCTCTCTCTGTCTCTCCATGACGACACGCTATTGGCTGAAGGAGTTGGAAACAGCCAGTAATAAAGCTTTTAGCTAGATGCTTTGTTATGTACTGTCTCCAGTGTGTGAGTTGCATTTTTGTTTCTCTCTCTCTCTCTCTCTCTCTCTCTCTCTCTCTCTCTCTCTCTCTCTCTCTCTCTCTCACGAAAAGTTAAGTATACCTTAGTTTTGCAGACCACTGAGCTGATTAACAGCTCTCCTAGGGCTGGGCCAAGGATTAGACTTATTTTACGTGGCTAAGAACCAATTGGTTACTTAGCAATGGGACCTACAGCTTATTGTGGAATCGAACCACATTATAGCGAGAAATTAATTTCTATCACCAGAAATAAATTCCTCTAACTCTTCATCAGCCGGGCGGGGGGAATTGAACTCCAGCCCATCGAGTGACAGTCCGAAGCTCAACCGACTCAGCCAACAAAGGGCTTTCTCTACACCAAAGGATACTCATAGAATGCAAGAGATAAATAGATACATAGAAAGGGAGAGTGGTTGATAGAAAGATATACATATATATGCTGTATTATTATGTTGATCTACAGTCGACCCTCGTTAAGCTGGACCCCATTAATCTGGATATCGGATAAGACAGACACCGAAGAGGGTTAGCCGATTTAAAATACGTAATGTTCGACCACGATTTAAGATAGTTACTGTTCCTCTGCTCATCACGTACTGTTTTTCTTTTTATTTACCAAAGGAAAATAAAAACTTTTCATTTATATTTTTATTTTATATATACTGTTCTGTATTTATATTGTACTACACTGAAATGCTTTTAGCTTGTAACCAATTTAACTTGCTCACAGTATGTACCGTCATTAAAAAACGCGATTGTCTGGAACGGTAGGAAGCAACGTAGCCAATCACTGAGCATCAACAGTCTTACCTATCTGCTGCCTGACTGGTAGCTACAGTATGATGCTTTGTTTGTTTTTTAGGAAAGAAAAGACATGACAAAGGTAAACTTTACGAAGACAAAAGCTGGGTTACTGAACAATGCTTGTGTTCACATGGCAAATGACATGAGAGAGAGAGAGAGAGAGAGAGAGAGAATTGCCAGTTCCCTCTATGCAGCATAAGTCTATCCTCGAGAAGAATTTTCTTTTAAAGATGCGTCAACGCAGCGTTAGTCAATATCTTATGAAGCAAAAAAAATATATACAGTATATATACATTTTGTTGCTGAAGGATCTCTGAACCAACAACTTTGCACTCAAAGTAATAAGAAGGAAGTCATTCTATTCTTCATGTAATCAGTAAAATACATACACTATTAAAACTGCGTATAGTATTCAAAACACATGCACTTATGTTATCGTCAGCTTCTCTGAGCAAAAGTTCTTTCTTAGACAGGATACAGCTAAAATTTGAGTGGCTGGCTGGTTGCCATGGAGATCTGCTAGCCAATGACATCCCTCTACTTCGGTTCTATTTATAGACATATGTCGTGATGGCAATAAATTTGAACGTTGCCATGATCATGATTATTTGACTGCTGATGGCAAAAATTATTCAATAATTTGCTTTATATAATTATTTCTTCATGAAAACATGAATTCAACAATAATCTTAAAATTGATATAGTGGTATGAAAAATCCCACAACGGTCTGTGTTGGCGATGCGACATCACTTGCGAATCCTATTCCCGGACCGTCCTCAGATTTACGACTGCAAACTGATGACGATGTCAGTACCAATAAAAAACAATCCTCTCCAAGATCGATATGATGAAATGTATTTTATAGTCTTACTTACCATTAAAATTCACTAGTTGAATTACAATTATTTTGATTATGTATGTTATGGGCCTAATTGTCTCACTATTTTATTAGCAATGATTTTAATCATCTCATATTTATTTAACTATTAACATAGATACTAATAAACTATAATGAATAAATAACTAAAATGAAAAAAATTATGAAAAAAAGAAAAGAAATCTTGCTTTTCATTTTAGAGACTCCACTTCGTTTTACTTAACAATTATGCGTTCATGTCTCGGCTTAGGCATCTACATATGCGGCTGAATTATATAATTTTTATCATGTTTTATTCTTCATTTCTCATCTTCTACATTGGTTTACGATTCATGCTCTTTATAAAAACAATGAAGTACCGTATATTTATAGGTATTTATAGGTATATATATAGATATCACCGGTTAAACTGGACTATCAGCTAAGATAGACACCCTGGTCCCCCTATTAGTCCATCTTAACAAGGGTCGACTGTATTATCATCGTAATATGTATAAAAAACTATCGTTCCAACATTTTTAATTGTTTAAGCAATGTAAATGACTCAGTTCAGCCCTTCTCTTTGTCTCTCTCTTTATGCCAAAGGATATCCATAGAATGTAAGAAATGGATAGATAGATAGAAAGGGAGCCATTGGCTGGAAGGGTTAGAAGTGGTGAAACACACAAAGTTAAGTATGTCTTAGTTTAACCAGACCACTGAGCTGATTAACAGCTCTCCTAAGGCTGGCTCGAAGGATTAGATTTATTTTACATGGCTAAGAACCAATTGGTTACCTAGCAACAGGAACTACAGCTTATTGTGGAATCCAAACCACATTATAGTGAAAAATGAATTTCTGCCACCAGAAATAAATTCTACTAATTCTTCATTGGCTGGTCAGAGAATCGAACGCGGGACCAGCAGAGTCTAGCTGAGAATGATAACCACCCATCCAATGAGGGAACAGCGAAGCACACAGCAAGGTATGTTACCTCAATGCTGGTTGGCTTGTAGCACGACACACTATTAGCTGGAAGGATTAGAAGAGCCAATTACAGAACAGGATACCAGCTTTGCTAGTTGCTGATTGGCTTGTGGCTCCAATGCTTTGTGAGGGAGTTTCACTTTTTTTTTTGTTTTTTTTATGATTGATTTCAGTTTAATGTTTACTGATACTTTGTATTCTTATAACCTAGGTTTGTGAATTGATCTTTATTTACCTTTGTGTATGTACTGTCACTAGTGTATTAAATATTTTTAATGTGCATATGTATTTCTCTCTCTCTCTCTCTCTCTCTCTCTCTCTCTCTCTCTCTCTCTCTCTCTCTCTCTCTCTCTCTCTTATGGGTAACTTTATTAGTTTTCACACATTGCTGTGAGGTGTATATTTTTAAGGGTAATGTTGTAAGATGACTTTGAAATGATATTTAAGTGTTTTAGGATGATGGTTTAAGGTATACAGTAATACCTCGAACTTGCGCAATTCGAGTTGCACGAATTCACAGACACACAAATTTTTCATTGGAACCTAACTAATGGTCTTACACAAGTTTTTCACAGACACGCGAACATTTGCGAACACTGAGAAACCCAGCAAAAGTGTTTGTTTAATTTTTTTTATGTAATTATAATTGTAATTATAAGTTTTCAAGCTTTTATGTGTAAATTAAATAACATTAAATATTATTAAAAGTAATAATTTCTCTCTCTCTCTCTCTCTCTCTCTCTCTCTCTCTCTCTCTCTCTCTCTCTCTCTCTCTCTCTCTCTTGATAGAAATTCATTTCTCGCTATAATGTGGTTCGGATTCCACAATAAACTGTAGGTCCCGTTGCTAGGTAACCAATTGGTTCTTAGCCACGTAAAAATAAATGTAATCCTTTGGGTCAGCCCTAGGAGAGCTGTTAATCAGCTCAGTGGTCTGGTTAAACTAAGATATACTTAACTTTTTTTTTCTCTCTCTCTCTCTCTCTCTCTCTCTCTCTCTCTCTCTCTCTCTCTCTTAGTGAGATGAATTTTTATGGTACATGTATGCAGGTATGTTTTATTTGTATGATACATAAACTTTTTACCTAATAGTAAGTACTAATTTTCAAATAATAAGATTAATAAAATTATATAATAATAATAATAATAATAATAATAATAATAATAATGATGATGATAATAATAAAACTGCAATTACAAAATTCGTATTATTTGAACAAACAAATTCTTCCCTCATCTTTTGTAAGAAGGAGGTCGAAGACAAAAGCTGTCAGACATGTCATTTAACATGACAAGAAGGGGAGTGTTGCTAATCAGTGGTCAAATCTCTCTCTCTCTCTCTCTCTCTCTCTCTCTCTCTCTCTCTCTCTCTCTCTCTCTCTCTCTCTCTCTCTCTCTCTCTCATGTGCAAGTTTAAAGAAACTGAAGCAGCAGGTTTTTAGGTTTTTGCTGAAAATGAAAGCCAGAAATGTTTGAAGTGCCAGGAGACATTGAAAGGTAACAGAAGATTAGAACTCGACAGTGTGCATTTAAAGTGGTTTAGCTCCAATGAACTGAAGGTGTAAGGATTTTCATATAAGTTTTCATATAAGTAACTTACCAAGTAATTACATAGTTAATGTTTCTACAGTATTCACATGGCAGCCTTTTAAAAATTTGCGGGAGCCTTTCTATTGTTTTTTGTGTAGGTGACAGGCTCTGCCCAATGTCGAAGCACCCGGGGAAAACAACCGACAGATAAGCTCAGTTTTGTGTCTGCTGGCTTGTCGTACACATAGGCGCCATTGCAGCAGCTTTATTCACTGTTTTCAGTTGTATTTTGGTGATGTACAATTGCTTTATTTCTGTAGCCAACAAGTTTTTGTCAGCATATTAGCTTTTTTTTTTGGATAGTTAGCCTAGTTTTTTATAAATTATATGTGATTCCAGCACTTCTAGTTTTCGCTATTGCAGTGAAAGGTGTAAAACAAGGCTAAGAAAATCTGTTATATTCCTCATACGGTATGCAGTAAATGTTAGAGGGCAAGATTGTAATAAGAAGAAAACATGTGATGGATGTTCTTCTTGGGATGAGAAGCAGTGAAAAGTGGTTAAATTGCACTTAGGTAAATTAGAGAGGAATAGGAGCCAAGAGACGGTCACTTAGCCTAGAAACTACTCCTAAACTTAGTTTAGTAACTAGTCCTGCTCTTCCTTCTACTCCTATTCCCACTTTTTCTCCTAATACTGGCCCTCCTATTCATTCACCTACTCCTATGCCTGGCTCCCCTGCTTCTGACCCTATTACCATTGCCAATCTCGAATCTCAGTTCAATAGGAAGATAGGCCTTGTAGATAGTACAGTGGCGGAATTGGGAGAGTCACTGAGTGATTATGGATAGTGTTCACTGAAAAAGTGATGAGTGACAGTGTAGTACAAGTGGAGGAAGTGGCTATCCGTCCCGTCGGTTCTCGTAGATGAAGGTCCCTGTCATACTCCCCTGGACCTGGGAGAAGACATACCGAAAGTCCAAGGGAGGCTGATGGGGTCTGCCCATGGGTAGTCGCTCCCTCAGTCGAGCCTGTTGCACAATCCCAGTTGTTGACAGACAGCCATTGGAAAAATGTCTCATTGGGAGTGTATCACATGTCTTCAAGTTCCGGCGATTCCAATACGGACAGGAGGCGCAGAAAGTGTTATCTGGATGCTTCATGACCGCTTAAGCGCCCTTCAGGGGGACCCGAGCCCGGAGGCAGTGTGCGAGTGCCACCTGCATCGGCTTCCTCGACAGCTGACACAGGGACCTTCTTTGCTAGTTCTACCATGATCTGTCACAGTTCTTGGAGTTCATCGGCCAAGTGAGAGATGGCAGAATCCTGACTTGCGATTGTGTCTGTGACAGACTGAGACACAGAGGAGGCGGTCGGGGAGGGGGGGTGGTTGTTGAGAGGCTCACAGGTAGCAATGACCAGCTCAGGCATGGGTTGCGAGGCTGCACCTTTGGGTGAGCTTCCGCTGTGATTGGGAGGAACCGTCTCTCTTACTGACGCTGGTAGCAGGGCCATGCCGAGAGAAGAGAGGGGGTCTTGAGTGGGATCCCTTGATTGGAGATTGGGGCATGCTCTGGTGCTGGCACTAAGGCAGGGTCAGGCACTATCAGTGGATTCGTGTGCTCAGTGATCAGGACGGATGGAGCTTGGCACTGCTTGTTGCATGCAAGTGGCACTGGTAGGGATTTGGAATGGATTTAGCATCTCCTGGAGGGAGATCTGATTGGGGCACTGGCACTGAGGCAGGGCCGGGCACTGGAATGGGATTGGGAATCAATCGGGGGGGGCCACTGTATATCGTACTCAGGTGGCACTGGTAGGAACTTCACGTCCTTATGGTACCCAGGGGCCACCGGTATTGACTAGGGGAAAGGCGGTGGAGGATTAGTCGCGCCTGAGGAATGATTTGGGGAATGTGGACCCCTGGATTGTTGTGACTTAGGTGGGGACTGAAAGTCCTGTCCCAGGAGGATGTCATACCCTCCAGGAATATAGCTTGCTGCTGCAAGATTGCAAACTTTAGATTGATGAGGTCTTGTGACTCTCAGTTGAACCGTAGGGAGTATCATTTTAAGCTGATTTATACCCTCGGTTGTGATGAGTTTTCGTCTGTTGATGATAGCTCCATAGGGAACTCAGTCCCTTCGTATGAGGGAGATTTGCGTGCCAGAATCATCGAATGCCTTGACTTGGCACGCGGGGTAGCTGCCCCGTGGAGGGGCCACATATATGGGACCTTCGGCGGGAGGGCCCAAAGACTTGTAATTTGTAATGGCCAAGGCAACGGTGGAGTATGTGATTTATTGTTTTTAGGGCATTTTGCCCATGAGGGTGAGTGGCCATAAACCTTGCACGCTGTGAAATACCTTTGGCTAAAATCTTTTTGTCCTGCCCCTATGGAGGGCGCAGACGAGTTAGTTGATGAGTTTCTGGGAGAGGGTTTAGAAGGTGCTGCTTGCTTGTGTCGGCACTGCTCGATGAAATGCCCAACTTTCCTACAGAACCTGCACACAACGGGTTTTTGGATTGCCCATTCTTCAGCGGAGGGGCGCCATCGAGGAAGGAGGGGGGGTAGATTTCCCACCCCACGGAGCTGTAATGGGCGTGATGGGTGTCCCATGTGTTGGCGAGGTGACAGCACTCAGCCAGTGTCGTGGGTGTCCTTTGCAAGAAATGCTCTAGTTTAAATTGTTCGAGGATCGCCTCAGCGAAGGAAACTCCCAGGGATTCTAGCCAATTCGCAAGGGCTCACTCGGATTGGTATGTCCAGTTGGTCCAGGTCTGGCCCCCTTCCTTTATTTGCCCTCTCCAGCACCGCCTCCAGCATTCGGGGGTGATTTCGTATGCCTTGGTGATGGTTTGGCTTACAGAGTCCCAATTTCCTTGATCCTTCCCAGGGAGGGTGTGGAAGGCAATCAGGGCCTTCCCCCCAAGGAACTTGGTTAATAGTAGGGAGACTTCGGCAGGAGAGAGGGTGTAGCAGCCCAGGACTTTCTCTGCCCTGTTGAGCCACACCTCAGGTTCAGCCTCGATCCATTTCGGCATGAAGGCATGGCCCTGGCTGAGGGTGCTCTTCCCTGAGGGGGGAGAGGGGTTGGAAGTGCCAGTCTTGGCCATCTGAAGCTCGTGGACCCGCTGCCTTTCTCTTTCTTGTCTTTCTGCCTCCTCTCGTTTTTCTCTGGTGATTCTTTCTGCCTCCTCTCATCCTTCTCTGGCGATTCTCTCTGCCTCCTTTTCTCTCCTTTCTGCCTCTCTTTCTTGTCTTTCTGCCTCTTCTCATTTTTCTCTGGCGATTCTTTCTGCCTCCTCTCATTTTTCTCTAGCGATTCTTTCTGCCTCTCGCTCTGCCTTTGCTTCAGCAAGTTTCTCTTGGACCCAGTCCTTAAGTACGGCTCCTGAGAGGCCGAGTTCTTTCCCGGCGGACATATAAAATTTGAAGGCCGAGTTTAGTTGGGTTCTGGTAGACATTTTGAGGGCGAGGGGGACTCAAAGGGACCCACAAATGAAATAACCCCCAAAAAATTGTAAGAAGGAGTCGTCCGGGATAAATCAAATGCACGACTTTCGCAGGTCGTTCTCACTGAACAAGCTGGATGGAGCTTTTGGAACTCAGATGACACGTAGCCCTGGCCCGAATGGAGTTTTTAGGGTTCAGAGGGCACATGGCCCCGGCCCGAATGGATTTTTTAGGGTTCAGAGGGTGTGTGCCCTGGCCCGAATGGATTTTAGGGTTCGGAGGGCAGGTAACCCTGGCCCGAATGGGTTTTTAGGGTTTGGAGGGCACATGGCCCTGACCCGAATGGATTTTTTAGGGTTCGGAGGGCGTGCCCTGGCCCGAATGAATGGGATGCAAGGGGGGAGAAGGGTGTAGGCATCTGGGTTTACCAGGTGGCTGGCTGCAAGTTATTTCTAGACGCGGTGTCTGGTGGCCTCACCCAGTCTGAAGGTCGGTGGGTTGACTGACCGCATGGGAAAATTGGCTGGGTTTGTAAACAACTTGGTTTGTGTGGCCTACTTAACACAGAATAACGTATGCTCCTGGTGTTTGTGGAATAATAACACAGAATAACGTATGCTCCAGGTGTTTGTGGAATAATGGGAGCTTGAATATTTGCCCACTAAATGGAAAGTAACCAAATTTTACTCTTTCCTGACAACTTGTTCCTACCTTTTTCCTATTTGAATTCTAATCTCAGCTAACACGAGAGAGAGAGAGAGAGAGAGAGAGAATCAGCGATGCAAACTGATCGGTCCCACCTGGGGGATTGAAATTGTTTGATTAATACAAAGAGGAAATATGCACACTATTTCCTTTTCTTTTAAAAATTCGATTATTAATTCTCTCCTCTCAGCGAATTGGAATCATGCATTCCCTAACGTTCCTATTTCCTAGGATCAGTCACAGTTTTATTTCCTATCCTAAAATAAACACATCATACTCATGTAGAATTCTTTGGCTTGTGCACTTGGATTTTATGCAAAGGTTCGTCATTGTCTCACACCCTGCTAGCTTCACTAATTGCTGATACAGCAAGTTGCAAACAAAAAAGGGGGTGGGATGCAACCCACTAATAACGAGGTCTAAGGCAATCAGTCACCATTTTTATGATTTTACCTTGGGAAATGGTTACTGTGAGCCAGGTATCAACACTTACCGTTACTTTAGCCTTGTTATCTAAACTTCGTGGGTCCAAGTAATCGTAAAACACAAGAAAAAGGGGGATTTTCATATGAGCTTAGTGCTCTACTCACAAGGAATGTGTATGTAAACACATTAGAGTTAAATTAAAATTACATATATTTACCCAAAAGAATATCAGATGAAAGAATGTTGCATTCAGGCTTGCGGGGGCCTCAGGGGATATTTCTACTTGGTAAACTCGAACATGGAATCCGTTAGTGGGGTTTTTACGCAAGGCACAATCCAAGGATATTCCACTGCAGATTGGTCCCCCATGTAGAGGAAGGGGTCTCCAGCAAAGAATGACAAAGAGTGGGTCTGTGGTTCACTAGACAAAATATTACTGAGGTGTGTGTTCCTGTGACGAAGAAGGGACATCAATCACTCCTCCAGCATAGTGTTCCCGCCCGCGTCTTATGGCAATCTGCCTCACGACTTCATGACGTCCCTCGAGTGTCTGACTCGCGTCTCCTTTGTCTGTCCCTATTTAAGGCACCAGCCGGGGGGGCTCGGGGTAGCAGTCCCTGGACAATGCAGTAGTCATCTTTCATTAGTCAACTTGTCCAGGTGTGCCAAACATCTGGCTGCTTCTCGGTGGGATACCTGCAAAGAATCCCACACAGATCACTTTGCCCCAAAAGAGAAAGTTGTAAAGTAGCTTAAGGATGCTAAGCTTCTTTATGGAGGGGCCTTAATCCCTCTTTTCCCTACCTTCGACCCGAGCTAAGCAAATGCCAGGTCAGGGATAAAGCAATAAAACAGAGTGTTTTTATGGTGGCTTCTTGTGAGATATAATAATATATATATGCATATATACATAAAGTAAACCCCATATTCACGGGGGATGCGTACCACCCCCCGCGAATAGCTAAACCCACGAATACTTAGAACTCATCTAAAAACACTTAGAACTACCTATTTTGATTGTTCAAACGCACAAAAAAACTAAAAATGCTTATACAGGTATTATCCTACTTAAGATGGGGTTAGGTTCCAAAAAAGCCTGTCATTTGTTGGAAAAAAATGTATCTCGAATATAGCCTAGCCTACACTATGGTATTCAGTACTATGTACAGTATACGTGTACGGTAGCCTACCGTACACTATAAAGTATACTCTATACATACTTATTTTAACATGCTTTTTTCCCATTTTTTGTTTGGGGTAAACACGATACCTTCTTTGAAGGACTTTGATTTGACTTTGGGGTAGACCGTAGTCTTGATCGGCTGCCCTGCCTGACATGTACATGTATCGTACCAATCACCAGCTCCCTTTCTCCCAGCAGCGTGGAGAGTTGAGCGGTTAGGTCAACAGTTCGAGATGTGTGAGGAGTCTGTTATGTTTTTAGATGTTGGAGTGGCTTTGTTTGTGTGTGTATATTAGTCTGTAACACCCATTTGCTTTTTAAGCAAACCCATCCGTTGATTACATACATAATCCCAGGGTGTCTACACGGATAGCGAAGTGTCCGCCTCTCTGACCGGTCGGCTGCAGATTTGAACCCATGCCACAGACCTCTATGAAGTCTGAAGCTGCTGATCATCGAGGCTTTAAAGTATACTCTATACATGCACGGTATAGTAATTATAATACAGTATCAGCAAATTTTGGAGGTTCATGCAGAGTGACTTATGATAATTCAGTACAAAGAGAAATTGAATAACAAACAAGAATTAGCTTAGCCTACGCTATGGTATATCGTATACACATACGGTACTCTATATTCACATATCGCATTAGACAAACATCAACATAAGGAATATGTATCTTTTCCATGGATCTTTTAAAATGTTATGCCTTAATTCACTGTATCCAATAATATTGTATATATTCTTATATTACTTTTGTATTATAAATTGCAATCATAGCGATCAGTGTTTTAGTTTTGGAATCGATTACACAGTAAGTTTATTTTGCTTTATTTAACTCAGTTCAAAGCACTTTTCTTGCTTCTAGTTAACGTAAATGAATCTCTAGATACTTTATTTATATGGGACAAGGTTATTTTTTGTTATAGAAAGTGTTTTTAAGTCGAAATATAACTTAAATATGTCTTGTTGTGAAATTAACTAAGCTATTTTTTTACTAATAGATGACGTTGGCCATTTGGGAGTGTTTGTTTTGTGTAAAAAAAAATCAAGATTCTATTCACTATTTTCAGTTGATTTCATCATAATACAAGCTTTACGTATTTATCGTTCATCGGCGTAAAAATAGCAGTAATTGTCTTTCATGCCCAGTAGTTTTGATTAAAATACTTCCTCTCCAATTTTAATTACGGTCGAGTTTCATCCATATTACCGATGCATGATAATTTACAGTCATTAGCAGCTTGAATATTATTTTCTCAGCTTCAGCTACAACTTGCAGCTTAAATTTAGCTGTATATTTCCTTGCCAATCTTTTATCCATAGCAAATAAGGGTATAATGTAAAAATATATCAGTCCTATTCTACTTAACCCTTTAACGCCGAAGCCCTATTTACAAAAACGTCTCCCGTATGCCGGCGGCGTTCGGTGAGTTAGCGCCGAAGCGGAAAAAAAAGTTTTTTTAAAAAAATCACAGCACGCTTAGTTTTTAAGATTAAGAGTTCATTTTTGGCTCATTTTTTTGTCATTGCCTGAAGTTTAGTATGCAACCATCAGAAATGAAAAAAAATATCATTATCATATATAAATATTGGAATATATGACAGCGAAAAAAAAAAACTTGTATATAATTGTATACAAATCGCGCTGTAAGCAAAACGGTTAAAGCTAATGAGTTAACTTTTTTTAGTTGTATTGTAAACTAAATTGCAATGATTTTGGTATATAACAAATTTTAAAACGATCAAAGCAACACAGAGAAAATATTATCACAAAATGATGCATGAATTCGTAACGAGCGGACGTAAAAAAATGTTTTTTTAAAAAATTCACCATAAATTGAAATATTGTGCTAGAGACTTCCCGTTTGTTGAAAAATGAAGCTAATTAATTGAATATTACTAGACTGTAAGTGTTTTAGCTTACAATTGCAGTTTTCGACCATTTCGGTCAAGTTAAAGTTGACCGAAAGTCGAATTTTTTCTATTTATCATGATTTATATGGAAATATTTCTAAACCGATAAAAGCTAAAACCATGAGTAATTTTTTGTTGTATTGTACATGAAATTGCGCACATTTTCACATATAAAACTTTATGTAACGACTAATATAAAGCGGTGCAAATATTACGACAACGAGACGAAAGAATTTCTGAGATGTTTGGCGAGTTACCGGCGCAGAGCGTAAGGAAAATGTTTTTTCTTAAATTCACCATAAATCGAAATATTGTGCTAGAGACTTCCAATTTATTGCAAAATGAAGTTAAACGATTGAATATTACTAGAATGTAAGAGTTTTAGCTTACAATTGCGTTTTTACCATTTGGTCGAGTTAAAGTTGTTGAAGGTTGAAATTTTGGCAGTTATCGTGATTTATGTGAAAATATTTCAAAACTGATAAAAGCTACAACCATGAGCTATTTTCTGTTGTATTCTACATGAAATTGCGCACATTTTCATATATAAAAGTTTATGTAACGACTAATGTAAAACGATGCAAACATTACGACATGAATGAAAGAATTTCTGAGATGTTCGGCCGAGTTACCGCAGCGCAGAGCGTAAGGAAAAAATTTTTTTTCAGAAATTCACCATAAATCGAAATATTGTGCTAGAGACTTCCAGTTTGTTGCAAAATGAAGGTACATGATTGAATATTACTAGAATGTAAGAGTTTTAGTTTATAATTGCGTTTTTACCATTTGGTCGAGTTAAATTTGACCGAAGCTTGAAATTTTGGCAGTTATCGTGATTTATATGAAAATATTTCAAAACTGATAAAAGCTACAACCATGAGTTATTTTCTGTTGTATTCTACATGAAATTGCGCACATTTCCATATATAAAACTTTATGTAACGACTAATATAAAACAGTGCAAACATTACGACAACGTGACAAAAGAATTTCTGGCGCGGACGTAAGGAAAAAGTTTTTTTCAGAAATTCACCATAAATCGAAATATTGTGCTAGAGACTTCCAATTGGTTGCAAAATGAAGGGAAATAATTGAATATTACTAATCGTAGGAGTTTTAGCTTAAAATTGCGTTTTTTTACCATTTCGGTCAAGTCAAAGTTGACCGAAGGTTGAAATTTTGGCAGTTATCGTGGTTTATATGAAAATATTTCCAAACTGATAAAAGCTACAACCAAGGGTTGTATTTTGCTGTATTGTACATGAAATTGTGCACATTTTCATATATAAAACTTTATGTAACGGCTAATATAGAACAGTGCAAAAATTACGACAAAATGACGAAAAGAATTTATGAAATTTTCGGGTGAGTTACGCCAGTGCATAAGAAAAAGTTTTTTCAAAAATTCACCATAAATCGAAATATTGTGCTAGAGACTTCCAATTTGTTGCAAAATGAAGGTACATGATTGAATATTACTAGAATGTAAGAGTTTTAGCTTACAATTGCATTTTTTTACCATTTCGGTCGAGTCAAAGTTGACCGAAGGTTGAAATTTTTTGTAGTCGACGTACAGTACGTCCACTCGGCACCCAACAGACAATTTTAGTCGACGTATGATACGTCCAATAGTTATTTAAGGGTTAATTTCATTTGCACTATAACTACGGTAATTGTGTATTACCGTAGTATGGTTGAAATACAAGCAAAATGACTATTACTATTTGATTCGGTGATAGCAAAACAACAGTTTCTCGGCCGGTTGTTTATGGCTGTACGCACTTACACAAGAGTATAACGTTACTAACAATACTTTTATCATTCTGTTTTACTTTTTTAAGTAGAAGATGCGATAAAGAGATGGAGGAAAAGAAGTTGGTCTATTGTAATTTGGTCTCTCTTGTTGCCTGATTGTACGCTGCTGCCTGTGCCTGAGCGGAGTTTTAAAATATTTTCTAGATATTGTCATATTGGTATTAATTGCTTACCCCATTGCCAAGTTAAATCATCATAACTCAAGCACTACCCAAGTATCTTAATTTTATCACAAAAGTGCATTCAGTCATGAAAATGATATGAAAATACAGTAATTAGTGAATATTTCTCAGTGAAAATACCGTGAATGGGCAAATTTTCAGCGAATAATTTGGATAAGTTCCGTGAGGTCTGCAAATCTATATAAATACACACATACACACAATATATATGTATATATATATATGTGTATATATATATATATATATATATATATATATATATATATATATATATATATATATATATATATATATATATATATATATATATATACATTGGTGTGAAATCGAGGCTATTCATCAGCAAAATAGCAAGAAGGCACTAAAGCAGCAGACAGCTTGGTACATGGTTTTCCTTTATTCAGGGCGGCCTACGTTTGAGATCCTTGTCTCATCCTCAAGGCTAAAAATACAAAGTAAAATATACAAATACAGCAAGAAGATTTAGGATATATGTACAAATAAAATATGATAAAGTAAAACATCAGTAAAAAAGGTAAACCTAAAATAAAATTGTTAAAAAAAAAAAAGAGAAAGAAATAGAAAATTTTTTAACTAACAGACCTTATTCCTCGAAGTTCAGTTGCTGTATGAAAAACAATAAACATAAGGTGGGGTGTGGTTTAAGCTATATACAGGGGCGTGGACGAGGAATGATTGTTCAAAGAGGGAACAAGCTTTTTGATCGCTAACGATTCAAGAATAGGGAGGTGGTGTTCGTGTTGACTAGTTAGTATAATCTTAAAATCATTATAGTTTATTTTACTTTTGCATAGTTTTATGTGGTTTCTAATATTGGATGTTTGGGTTAGACAACTTGCACCCAGTCGAAAGCTAACGCCAATATATGCGTCACATCTGACCTTAAGCAGTCGCGTGTGTTTCCCACGTATGTCTGACAATGGCATTGACAGCAAGTAAATAAATAAACAACACCGGACTGCATTAAAGGGGCAGTTTTCTTTGTGATGAAACATACCGCCAATAGTTCTTGGGTTCTTAAATATGAGCTTCACGTCAACTGCAGGAAAATAATTCGTTAAAATCCTTTTTAGATTGGGTAGGAAAGAGGTGTCATGCGTGAACGGAAAACTTATATAATATGTTAATTTATGTGCCAAGTGTGTGGTAGCAGGAGGGTGAAAGGACTTATCAATGCTCTCTTAACATACTTTAAAAATAAATTGGATGGATAGCAGTTGGATTTAAAATAATCATAAAGAAAACCTATTTCCTTGTGAAAAAGATGCCAGTCGGATGTAAGTGTTATGGCCCTGTGGAGGAGAGTGGACAGGGAATTCAATTTAAAATTATAAAAGCACGAACTGTAAAAATTATTTTATCGCCGTTATGTTGATGACACTTTTGTCCTTTTTAAAGAACGTCACCACTGTGACCAGTTTTTGCGGTATGCTAATTCGCTACATAATAACATTAAATTTACTTATGAATTAGAAAATAATAACCAATTATCCTTTTTAGACACCATCGTCATCCGTGAAGAAAAGAGATTTCATACTGGTGTGTTCCGCAAGAAAACCTTTACTGGTCTTGGGCAGAATTTTTACAGTTCGTGCTTTTATAATTTTAAATTGAATTCCCTGTCCACTCTCCTCCACAGGGCCATAACACTTACATCCGACTGGCATCTTTTTCACAAGGAAATAGGTTTTCTTTATGATTATTTTAAATCCAACTGCTATCCATCCAATTTATTTTTAAAGTATGTTAAGAGAGCATTGGATAAGTCCTTTCACCCTCCTGCTACCACACACTTGGCACATAAATTAACATATTATATAAGTTTTCCGTTCACGCATGACACCTCTTTTCCTACCCAATCTAAAAAGCATTTTAACGAATTATTTTCCTGCAGTTGACGTGAAGCTCATATTTAAGAACCCAAGAACTATTGGCGGTATGTTTTCGTCACAAAGAAAAACTGCCCCCTTTAATGCAGTCCGGTGTTGTTTATTTATTTACTTGCTGTCAATGCCATTGTCAGACATACGTGGGGAAACACACGCCGACTGCTTAAGGTCAGATGTGACGCACATATTGGCGTTAGCTTTCGCACTGGGTGCAAGTTGTCTAATCCCGAAACATCCAATATTAGAAACCACATAAAACTATGCAAAAAGTAAAATAAACTATAATGATTTTAAGATTATACTAACTAGTCAACACGAACACCACCTCCTATTCTTGAATCGTTAGCGATCAAAAGCTTGTTCCCTCTTTGAACAATCATTCCTCGTCCACGCCCCTGTATATAGCTTAAACCACACCCCACCTTATGTTTATTGTTTTTTTCATACAGCAACTGAACTTGAGGAATAAGGTCTGTTAGTTAAAAATTTTCTATTTCTTTCTCTTTTTTTTTTTTTTTAACAATTTTATTTTAGGTTTACCTTTTTTTACTGATGTTTTACTTTATCATATTTTATTTGTACATATATCCTAAATCTTCTTGCTGTATTTGTATATTTTACTTTGTATTTTTTAGCCTTGAGGATGAGACAAGGATCTCAAACGTAGGTCGCCCTGAACAAAGGAAAACCATGTACCAAGCTGTCTGCTTTAGTGCCTTCTTGCTATATATATATATATATATATATATATATATATATATATATATATATATATATATATATATATATATATATATATATATATATATATATATATATATATATATATATATATTACTAAAAGGACCTCATTCAAACTGGATGGTATCTAATGGAGTTTTTATTCAAAAAGTTACAAGCTTTCTTGGACAAACAGTCCACATTATCAAGTATCCATTACAATGAGCAAACGCATAGTCCGGCTGTATTTATATCTGTGTGCTGGGTACTTTTAATCCTATAATCGCCTAGCTCTTCCTGTGTGACCTCCACCCTCTCTTGACCTTGGTCTTTCTCTGATCCCTAGTTCCAGATGTCCGTTTTCCGTGCGTTCTCTTGCGTTTTTTCTTTGTTTCCTTGCTACTGTGGAGTATACGATTTTTCTAGATATGCTGTCTTCAAAGCCGTTTCCGGTGTTCCCTGCCATCGTGTTGTTGGCGCAAGTTATGAAGGCGTTCTCTACAACCAGTCTAGATGTTTTGTTGGTGTTCCTGTACAGAAAACTCATATTTTCCCAGTCTATTCTGTGATCATTTTCCCAACAGTGTTTGGCAACTGCCGACGTCTGATTATAATGCCTTATGTTCTGCAGATGTTGTTTGCTTCGCTCTTTACATGATTTGCCAGTTTAGCCATAGTACCCTTCTTCACAGTCTAGACACGCTGCCATATAAACCCCCTCTAATCTCTTCCCCTCTACCGACTTTTTGTTTCTAACTATTTTATTCCTAATGGTGTTTTTGTAGCTGCCTATCAATTTGAAATAGTTAGAAACAAAAAGTCGGTAGAGGGGGAAGAGATTAGAGGGGGTTTATATGGCAGCGTGTCTAGACTGTGAAGAAGGGTACTATGGCTAAAACTGGCAAATCATGTAAAGAGCTAAGTAAACAACATCTGCAGAACATAAGGCATTATAATCAGACGCGGCAGTTGCCAAACACTGTTGGGAAAATGATCACAGAATAGACTGGGAAAATATGAGTTTTTCTGTACACGAACACCAACAAAACATCTAGACTGGTTGTAGAGAACGCCTTCATAACTTGGGCGCCAACAACACGATGGCAGGGAACACCGAAACGGCTTTGAAGACAGCATATCTAGAAAATCGTATACTCCACAGTAGCAAGGAAACGAAGAAAACGCAAGAGAACGCGACGGAAAACGGACATCTGGAACCAGGGACCAGAGAAAGACCAAGGTCAAGAGAGGGTGGAGGTCACACAGGAAGAGCTAGGCGATTATAGGATTAAGAGTACCCAGCACACAGATATAAATACAGCGGACTATGCGTTTGCTCATTGCAATGGATACTTGATAATGTGGACTGTTTTTCCAAGAAAGCTTGTAACTTTTTGAATCAAAAACTCCATTAGATACCATCCAGTTTGAATGAGGTCCTTTTAGTAATTCTACTAATGCACAGAACAATTGTGTATGTGATAAAGTTAATAATATATTACATATATACATATTAATACAAAAAGTGAATTTATTCAAATTTGATAGTATTTAATGGAGTTTTTATTCAAATGAGCAGTTAATAAACAGTTCACATTATCAAGTATTCAAGATACGAGCAACGCAGAGTCCGGTTGCATGACTGTGTGCTGGGTACTTTTAATCTATATCGCTGTGCTTCAGATTTTCACTTTCTGACTCTGGTCTTTCTATTTCGGAACGATTTAAGTCGCGTTATGCTTTTTCTTTTCGCTTGGTTACCGTGGAGCATACAATTTTTCGATATGTTAAAATTAAAATACACATCACATAGTTGGCGTTAGGTTGAGATATGCCACAACAGTTCGATGTTTTGTTGGAAAATTTTCGTGATAGAAAACTCATATTTTCCCAGTGATCATTTCAACAGCTTGTTTATCAAATGATAGCCTACAGATACAGTTTTTGCCAGTATTTGCCAGCTCATGTTCTTCTTCACAGCC
>NC_089750.1:30727552-30755052 GCF_040412425.1 Macrobrachium rosenbergii | reverse complement strand
AATGTATTTTTTTTAAAGCATATTCCTTATCAGCTGTTACCATATTGTATTACCATACACACGATAAAATGTGTGCGCTATGTGTGAACTACAGACCTAGGCTAGACCAGATGTTACATTCATTGTTTCCATTTGCGAAAGTCAAATAGGCCATTACAACTGTATTTAAAATAAAGGTAAGGCTGTGAACGTGTTATTTTACTAACAAAATCCATTTATACTGTACAGTATTATTATGTTGATATATCATCGTATTATATATAAAAAAATTTATTGTCCCACCGTTTGTAATGTTATGTTCTCAGAATCGGCTAATTGAGCCTGCTACCGAAAGAATTAGAAAAAAGGGATTTTGACAAAGGAAAAATCTATTTCTGAGGGAGGCCCCGTGTCACCCGGTGAAATTCCATTCTTACACGAATTTCTAGGTATAAATATTGCTAAATATACCAGAGAAAAAAGCTTACAGGAATGCTGGAGTTACTACCCCCAGATCGAGCACCTTCGATGAAGATGTCGGTATAACCAAGGGTGAGTGAAGGAATCACAACCACAGAGCCACACTCGAAAAATAATTTTTTACTTGCTGAAAGAAACAAATGTATTAATGGAATTATTTTTATTTTTGTACGTAAAAGTAAAATGTGTATAAAAATGTAAACTAACATACTTTATGTAAAGTAAAATCCCTCAAAATCGCAAAACAGCTGTTTCCCGATTCGATTCTCTCTCTCTCTCTCTCTCTCTCTCTCTCTCTCTCTCTCTCTCTCTCTCTCTCTCTCTCTCTCTCTCTCTCTCTCTCTCTCTCTCTCTGTGTGTGTGAAATGTCAGTCGGCGTACCATGAACATAAACATACGAAACTAAACAAATTCCAGTAAGTTCATGACACCAGCGAATGAATGCATGCATACGTAGGTATGTGTTGTCATATTTTGCTTTGCCTGATTTACTGCACTGTATTTCATCACAAGTTTGGTTGACTCTAAGTGTGAGTATGAAACATTTTATAACAGTACTGCACAAGAGAATAGTTCATTACAGTTGATGCTTAATCACTGTAAAAATATTTAAAATCCGAGTTTCATACATTGGCAACACATGGCCAGACAGGCTGTAGCAAGTGTAAGGGTGTCAAATCGCCTTCGCATTCTTCTCTTCATTCTTATATTAATCGTGTCATATATGTTACTTGTTATTATTTCAGATTCTATATGTATCTCATTGCATGCATCATTGTACGGCCTGTCCGCCAATATGTATATCTGCCTTTTACATGTTCTGCAACGCATTATATATGTCTTTTTATGCCTGTTAACAAACACAACCTCTGTATGGACGCAGAGGGGGAGCGTCAGGTCGCCCGCTACCTTTCCGTCCGCTTTCTGCATTATAAACACCTGTCAGGACTAATAAAGGATCAGTCTTTCACTTTTGACATTTCTTGAACATCACACTGGTGACCCTGGAGAGGGACAGGTAGCGTGGTTTTGGCCCAGCCATTAATGGACTAAATATGGCTGCAGCTTACCATCAGAGAACCTTTAGCGGACTAATATGGCGTTAAAGTTTAGGCCTCTGATAGCTCCCTCCTTGGTGGTGGAAACCGTGCCATTAATGGACTAAATACTGCATACCCAAAAAAGGGCACGTTTTGGCACTTCGTTCGGCCACTCGAACAATCAGCACCATTAACGGACTCAATACGGCGCATTTTCCCGCTTTTTGGTGTGTGAGTGGTAAAGATGTTAGAAGCTGAACCTCAATGCGAACCCGCAAGCATCATCTGTACGCCTCTCTCGCCAACAAAGCCAGACACAGTCAAACTTCCCCCGTTCTCGCGGCAGAACACAGCATCATGGTTCCTGCGCGCAGACACGCACTCTCGCATGGTGTGCATCTCAGACGATGCCATCAAGTCCAACATCACCATGACGGTGCTCGCAGAAGAGGTGTTCAACAGAATCTCCCCCTGGCTCGACATGCAACCAGACAGGGTCACATACGCGGCCTTGAAGGATAAACTGATGCAAACTTACTCCATGCCTGTGACCGAGAGAGCACAGTACGCACTTGACTGGTTATCCCAGCCCCTCGGAGAAGCATCACCCAGGGAAGCTTGGGATGAACTACAGGCGTTGATAACACTGCCAGGCCACGACGAGAACGGGAGGAGAAGGAAGGTAGATTTAACAAGAGCAATCTGCCTTCGGCACCTCTCGCAGGAAGTCAGGCGCCAGATAAAGGATGCAGACACCCTCGACATGGGCGTCTTAGTTGAAGTTGCCCAGAAACTACACGAGGCCACCAAGGCCTTGAAACACACCACCCCCTTGGGAGCCTGCAGCCTGGCGGAGGAGAACGACGACGACGGAGACATCAACGCTGTTTACAGGAAGAGGCCACCGTTCAGGGAACGCAGGACATGGTCAAACCCGGCGTGGTGCTTCTTCCATAGAAAATTCAGAACCAACGCCAAAAACTGCAGGCCTCCCTGTTCCTTTACAAAAAATGAGAAAATCGGCCACAAGTAACAGCTGTGGCCGTGAAATCCAGCTCCCCCCCAACCAGCAGGTTTCTTCATCCAAGACGAAATTTCGAAATGGCGCCTGCTGGTAGACATGGGGGCAATGCAGTCGATCTTCCCACCATCCAAGGAAGATTTGAAAAAAGATACCTGACTCAACACCCACCCTCATAGCAGCAAACGGAACTCCCATCCGCACATATGGCGCAAGGACCCAGATTATCTCAATTCTGGGACGCAGATACAACTGGCCCTTTGTCATCCTGGAGGTAAAGTTCCCCCTGCTGGGTGCAGATTTCCTAGGACGCCACAAGCTTCTGGTCGACGTCGCAAGGCAACGCCTCCTCGACACAGGAACCTGCCACTCTCGTCAGGTCTCCACCTGACCTGGAATGCCTGCCATCTGCTCCACAGCCCCCAACGGCTACATGTCCCGCCTACAGGGGTTCCCAGACGTATTCAGACCAGAGCTACACCAGTCACCTGGGGCTTCAGCAAAGCACGGCAGCTTCCATCATATCACCACGCCGGGCACACCGACCCATGCCAAGTTCTGACAATTATCCCCCCCAGAAGTTACAAGATGCCAGAAGGGCCTTCGCAGAGTAATGGAGATCAGAGTGCCATTCCATATACAAGCTGGATGGACGTGAGTGCAGGTTAGCTATCTGACTGAGCACCAGGCTTTTTATTGGTGATGAAGAAATACAAGTTTCCCTCCTCTCTTGGCAAGGGGAGAGGAGGACAGTCAACAAAGCAAGCTTGTTGATCATGTTTACCTATTTTATTGTCTCTGACACTTCAGTATGGGTTCTTATAGCCCAATTGAGTAATGGCAAACAAACCTTTACTTAATGGTCCAGAAGTCTAGCATCTGCTGTATCCTGTATGTGTAATATGCTAGAGGCGCGGAGTCCCTTCCCATGCTCCTAAACAGACCAGGAAGGGAACACACCAGGTTGGGCGAACCTACCAGTCGGTTCAGAGAGTACCCAGATTCCTCCCACTAGTCTCCTATGTAAAGAACAAAGGTTTGTATTTGTGTAGGAACAGTAGCAAATTTTAAGTCATTTATATTTTTCTTAACCTAGAAACCTGTAGTTCTATACCTTAACAGCCCAAACAGCCCACCTCGGCTACCCTTCCCTCTGGTACCTGGGCTGGAAGGCAGAGTGGAGTGCAGACCAAGAGGTATTTGGGGCTTTCCCTGCCTGTTGGTAGTTTACTACCTTGTCAGTAAGTTTGAATGGTCATTTCAGCTCCTGTTTGCAAGCTGCTATTATTATTTTTATTCAGAAGGTGAGACGTATTCATATGGAACAAGCCCACAGGGGCAATTGACTTGAAATTCCAGCTTCCAAAGAATATGGTGTTCATTATGAAGAAGTTAGAGGAGGTAAAGGGAAGTACGGAAGGAAGAGATCCCACTTGTTAAAAAAGAAAAAATAAATAGATAAATAGATAAAAAGTATTAACCCTTAAACGCCTACTGGACGTATCATACGTCGACTAAAATTGTCTGTTGGGTGCCAAGTGGATGTACCGTCTGTCGACTACAAAAATTTCAACCTTCGTCAACTTTGACTCGACCGAAATGGTCGAAAAACGAAATTGTAAGCTAAAACTCTTACATTCTAGTAATATTCAATCATGTACCTTCATTTTGCAACAAATTGAAGTCTCTAGCACAATATTTCGATTTATGGTGAATTTTTGAAAAAACTTTTTCTTACCCTGGCTGTAACTCGGCCGAAAATTTTCAGAAATTCTTTCGTCATTTTGTCGTAATTTTTGCACTGTTCTATATTAGCCGTTACATAAAGTTTTATATATGAAAATGTGTGCAATTTCATGTACAATACAACAGAAAATAACTCATGGTTGTAGCTTTATCAGTTTTGAAATATTTTCATATAAATCACGATAACTGCCAAAATTTCAACCTTCGGTCAACTTTGACTCAACCGAAATGGTAAAAAAATGCAATTGTAAGCTAAAACTCTTACATTCTAGTAATATTCAATCATTTACCTTAATTTTGCAACCAATTGGAAGTCTCTAGCACAATATTTCGATTTATGGTGAATTTTTTTAAAAAACTTTCTCCTTACGTCCGCGCCAGAAATTCTTTCGTCACGTTGTCATAATGTTTGCACTGTTTTATATTAGTCGTTACATAAAGTTTTATATATGGAAATGTGCGCAATTTCATGTAGAATACAACAGAAAATAACTCATGGTTGTAGCTTTATCAGTTTTGAAATATTTTCATATAAAATCACGATAACTGCCAAAATTTCAAGCTTGGTCAACTTTAACTTGACCGAAATGGTCAAAAAACGCAATTGTAAGCTAAAACTCTTACATTCTAGTAATATTCAATCGTTTACCTTCATTTGCAATAAATTGGAAGTCTCTAGCACAATATTTCGATTTATGGTGAATTTTTGAGAAAAAACATTTTCCTTACGTCTGCGCGGTAACTCGGCCAAACATCTCAGAAATTCTTTCGTCTCGTTGTCGTAATATTTGCACCGTTTTATATTAGTCGTTACATGAAGTTTTATATATGAAAATGTACGCAATTTCATGTACAATACAACAGAAAATAACTCATGGTTGTAGCTTTTATCAGTTTTGAAATATTTTCATATAAATCACGATAAATAGAAAAAATTCGACTTTCGGTCAACTTTAACTCGACCGAAATGGTCGAAAACTGCAATTGTAAGCTAAAACTCTTACATTCTAGTAATATTCAATCGTTTACCTTCATTTGCAATAAATTGGAAGTCTCTAGCACAATATTTCGATTTATGGTGAATTTTTGAAAAAAACATTTTTTTACGTCCGAGCGTTATGAATTCATGCATCATTTTGTGATAATATTTTCTCTGTGTTGCTTTGATCGTTTTACAATTTGTTATATACCAAAATCATCGCAATTTAGTGTACAATACAACTAAAAAAAATAACTCATTAGCTTTAACCGTTGTGCTTACAGCGATTTTGTATACAATTATATAAGAGTTTTTTCGCTGTCATATATTCCAATATTTATATATGATAATGATATTTTTTTCATTTCTGATGGTTGCATACTAAACTTCAGGCAATGACAAAAAAGGAGCCAAAATGAACTCTTAATCTTAAAAACTAAGCGTGCTGTGATTTTTTGAAAAAACTTTTTCCGCTTTCGGGCTAACTCACCGAACGCGCAGGCATACGCGAGACGTTTTTGTAAATAGAGGCTCGGCGTTTAAGGGTTAAAATGCAGGGATAATGGTATTAGGGTAGTAATGCATTGCATCTTCGCTTGAACTTCTGAAGTTCCAATTGCACAACATCCTCTGGGAAGCTGTTCTACAGTCCATCAATGTGAAGAATAAAGGACCTCTGGAACTGAGATCTTCAGCAGCCAGGCACATTTACTGCATATTAGTGCTGCTGTTCAGTGAATCTATTACTCTTGGCACGTAAAGGGGATCAGGGATCAATTGTGAATGTGAAAGATCTCTGTTGAAATACAGCTTATGAAAAACTGACAAACCAGAGACCATCCATCGATGGTCCAAGCCATAACTGCTACGATCAGGAAACAGGAACCTACCACCATGAACCACTCTATCCTAAGAGAGATAAATCTCTAGCAGAAGCAGATATCCACACTGGAGAACATTACAATATTCTAGTAAAGGAAGGACAAATGACCTAAAACAGGTTGCATTGATTTTATCACTGTTATAAATATATGAGTCCTTATGAACAATATCTAACTTACTGTACATGCAGCATTTGCTGAAACTCTCATTAGATGCTTCTCAAAAGTTAGATGTGAGTCAAAAGTTACACCTTCAGGGAATTATTGTAATTTCTCTCGACTGTATGGTAAAAATCCTATGTAAAGAACTTCAGGTTTATGTTAGGAAAAATACAGTTTACTTTTAAAAATTTGCTATATTACAAATAAGAAAAAACATTTTAATCTTCAAAACTTGAAAATTGTTACCATTAGTACCACAAGAACATACTTGATTATAACATTCATTGTATGATAAGATTTACTTATGCAGAATGGATCTTTGTGAATATAATTTTTTGTTTTTAAAATACTTTTGGGTATTTTATTGTTTAAAATTATTTAAAGTAAGTATAATTTATACAATTCATTCAGATGACATATACAGGCATTTGTATTGCTATCTACACCAGCGATTCTTAAACGGGGGGTGCACCCCCCCTAGGGGGGCACTAGAAGCTTCCAAAGGGGTGGTGGAAGTAGAGTTGCCAGATGGTGCATATTTTTTTTTTAATTTATGATGTTAATTGCAAAATTGCCAAAGACATTTTTGTACTAATTAGTGTTTTTTCTAATATTTTCTATCAATGTGATCTGTATAATGCTGAAACTGTTTGAATAACGATTAAGATAAAATTTGGTTTCATCATATGTTTGTTTTACCCATTTTCTATGAACATTGCTTATTCCATTGAAATATAGTGCAGTGCATACAGTACGTATAAAAAATTTAACAGCAATGAAACAAAAATCAAACATTCATCCATATATTCATATAAGCAATGAAATGTAATTAGTAGACAAATAGATAACATATTGTTTATAGTTTATAGTTGGCAAAAATTTCAGGGGTAGGGGGCATGGGATCTATACATATTGCAGTGGGGGGCAAGGCAAAAAAGTTTAAAAACCACTGATCTAGACAGTAAATTTCTGAGACTTATTTCAGGAAAAAGATGACATCTTTGATTCTGGGAAACATGGTATTGAACAAATGCTTCCCTAGTTGGAATTGAATTATAATTCTGACCATGGTCTTCCACTTCACTTAACAGTAATGGTATTAATAATAGTTTTTAACTATGGGACAAAATTTCTTCTTTGATTTTTATATAGTATTTTTAGTTACTGGAAAAATTATAAATAACACTGTCTTACGGTGCATCTAATTATCGGAGATATAATCTGTTTTGGTTCTCATTCATACTCCTTCAGTGCAGTGTAAAATGTGCTAATGGTTCTTTGCGGCCTTCCTCTGACTCCAGTATCATTGCTGTGCATATTTCCTTTCATCAGTTCCCTTCTATTCTCTTCCCTCAGAGTTATCCAATTTCCTCATTTCACTCTAATCTCACTGCAGACTGAATAACAAATCTTTAGTGTTATGAGATTTTAACAATGCATTTGATATATGACAGGGCAATCATTTCTTAGCACCAGTACTTAGGATTTCTTGTGGCATTGTTGTCAATTATAAACCATTATTTTCAGGATACGCGACAAGGAAGTAGATGTTTTAGCAGAGTATAAGGAGCATAGAGCAAGTGGCAAGGATCTCCTTAATTTAGTTGTTGTTGGTCATGTAGATGCTGGTAAATCTACCCTTATGGGTCATCTTCTCTACTTGAAGGTATGATGTGAGAAATATTCATGTTATATTAGTAATAAATATCGTTTTTAATCTTATTCTAATACTGAATCAAACCAAAATGAACTCATTGATCTTGCCTAGGTTCTTCCTAAAAACATAGAAAATATTTACCGTATTTAACAAAAATTTATAATTAGCCACATGTTACAAACCTAAGAATCAGCTGTCATGTTGGAGGTGGGTTTATATCAATTCTAAGTACAAAAACCTGAATCCAATAGGCATTTGTCCAGCAGATTTAATATCAACTTATACCTCTCATTGGTCAAAGATCATTGTATGTTGTTTTCCAAACCCGGCAGCAGTTTGAACCCCACTGGTGACACAGCACTTATCAATTGTAGTTCCCCTTGGGTGGAAGTTATTCATGAGGTATAGTTAACTGGAAATTAAATGACATTTGTGGCATAATATCCAAATTTGACAGGCATATGTACAATACAGTATACAGTAATACCCCAGTCTTACGCACTTCGAGTTGCGCAAATTCACGGATACATAAACTTGTCACTGGAGCCTAGCTAATTGGCATACACGATTTTTTCACAGACACCCGACATTTGCAGAATCCTAGAGAAACCCTGCAGAAATGGTTATGTTTAATTTTTGAAGTAATTTATAAGTTTTCTTGCTTTTATGTCTAAAATTGGTATGAAAAATTTGTATTGCAATACACTCCCTGGACACCTGAATTAGCCCTTAAATTCATAGTTTATACAGTCAACCTAATAAAAATTATGACTGACAAACTCAAAGAATTACTTAATAATGCCAAGGAACCTACATCAGTAGTAGGTGATTTTAATGCCCACAACCCGATGTGGGACTGTAATTGTACAGACTCAAATAGAGCAGGAAGTAAAACAGAAAAATTCATAGATTCATATGACATGTGCTGTATAAATGATAATGAAATCACTGCATACTTTTCTAAAACACATGGAACATTTTCCTCAATCGACTTAACTCTATGTACAACAAACATAGTAGACAGATTGGATTGAAATACAGTTGACGACTTACATACCTGTGATCATTTCCCAGTATTAATTTCATTATTACAAAATAGTCCCACCAAGCATGTCCCTAATTATGACATTTATATAAAGCAGATTGGGAGCAATATGAATTCCACACTAGGAATGTCCCACCATTTGAATATTTAAAAGACATAATGAAACTAATAAATTTCTTGTTGATTTCATTAAAAATGCTGCTGATAAAGCAATACTATAATCCAAATCTCATCCAACAAAACACAGAATCCTATGATGGTCTGAAAAACTAAAATAATTGATAAAAATAAAACACTTTGGTGGAAGACAATTGGATAATTTGAATAGAAAGTTCAGTAAAATAAACAAAACATTACTGATATTAGAAGGAACTTTAAAAAAACTGACTATATTATTATTAGAAATTGATACATTAAAACTTCTCCATAACAAAATATCTGCAAAATTTAAAAGAGAAGTAATTCAAGGAAAAATCATTTCATGGAGGAAATATGTACCAGATCTCTCTTATAATACTCCCATGCAAAAAATATGGGAAAAATTCGGGAAAATAAATGATACCCATGTTAAACCACCTAGACATGCCATGATAAAAGATGGGAAAAGAATACTTGATCCTAAAGAAATAAGTAATGTAATAGGAGAAAATTTAGCAAAAGTAGGTAGTGACAAAAATTTGGATGAACATTTCCGCACAAAGTAAAATAGCATGGAATTAATAACTAATTTTGAAACAATAGAAGATATATGTTATAATATAAAATTTAATATAGAAGAGTTAGAATTTGCTCTGTTGAACAGCAATAAAGGTGCCCCTGGAGGTGACAGTATTTGTTTTGAAATGATCTGCCGTTTAGCACCTTTGGCTTATTAGTTTTATAACCACTTATGGCTTCGAAATTTTTCCCTAATGAATGGCGTATAGCTATAATTATTCCTATCCCCAAACCTGGAAAAGATCCCAGTAATGCAAACAATTACGGACCAATTTCTTTAACTAGTTGTTTATGCAAATTACTAGAGAAAATGGTAAATACTTGACTAACATGGCACATTCGAGAAAATAAAATTTTGACTCTCACTCAATTTGGGTCACAATGTAACAGATATACACTGGATTCTTTGTCTAACTTGGAAGACCACATACGAAGAGGATTTGAACGAAAACAGATTGCTATAGCTGTCTTTTCCGACAATGAAAAGGCCTAAGATACTACATGGAGATATGCAATATTAAAAATGTTACATAAAAACAGGATCCATGGACATTTACTTAGGTTTATCGAAAACTTTCCGACAAATCGCACTTTTCAAGTGAGAATTGATGTATTGTCAAGTACATTTCCACTTGAAAATAGTTTTCCACAAGGAAGTGTCCTTAGTGGCACACCGTTTATTTTAGCAATAAATGATATCAGTAATAATCTACCTATTGGAATTAAAAGTAACTTGTATATGGATGATTTTGCCATATATTATTCAGTATCGCTCATAAAACATGCAGAGCGAATCATTAATAAAACTATAATAAAAATAGATGAATGGGCCTCATCTGTAGACTTCAAAATTTTGTGTACAAAAGACTCAAGCAGTAATGTTTTATAAAAAAAAATGGAAAAAAGTTGAAGAAATAGATTTAAAAATCAGAAATCATTGCATACCAATTGGCCAAACAGCAAAACTTTTGGGATTAGTATTTGATACTCACTTGAACTGGAAAGCCCAAATAACATACATGAAATCAAAATGTAAAAGAGCATTGAACCTAATAAAAAACTGCCAAACACCACTTGGGCAGCCGATAGACATACCCTTACTGTACTGTATAAAGCAACAGTGCTGTCTATCATTGATTATGGAAGTGATATATATGGCTCAGCATCAAACGCAATGCTAAAAGCATTAGACCCAGTTCATAATGAAGGCCTTAGAATATGTTCAGGAGCTTTTCGATCATCACCAAAATCTTTACAAGTTGAATGTGGTGAACTGCCTCTCTCTCTCTCTCCATAGAGAGCTAGTAACAATGAAGAGTGCTCTGAGAATTCAGACAGTTGATTCTCCAACCAAAAAATTATTTAGATTAAGAGATGTGTATAAACAATCATCTACCTTGTTTCCCAATTAGAGCTAGAAGATTGAGTCGCTAAATATAAATATACAATTACCTTTAATATTAAAATTACCTCTAATATTAAAATTACCTCCTCCTTGGACAGTGCATAAAATATTGATAAAAAAGTTATTCATATACCCCAGAACACCATAGACAACATGCAGTAGAACATATAATCCAAAAAGGGTCCACATTATGCAATATACACCGACAGATCGAAGTCACAGTACGGAATGGTATATGCTCCAGTATCCAAAAGCAAAACGTATCAGTTCTCTGTACCAGATAATGCCTCGGTATTTACAGCTGAGTTATGTGTAATAGCATTAGCCATAAAAATAATTAGAGAAGCCTCATGTAATAATTTTGTGATTTATAGCGACTCCAGAAGTGCTATAGAAGCCATTCAAAGCTATAATAAAAAAGATATTGTACAACGGATTAAGTTTTCACTCCATAAATTGTATAATAATGGAAAAAATATTGAAATATGTTGGATCTCTGCCCATGCAGGGATTAAAGGAAATGAAGAGGCTGATAAAGCAGCTAAAGAAGCAGTCCACATGACAAGAGCAAATGTAGACATCCCTATTAGTGACTATATAAAAACAGTCATTGTAAGTAAAAGGCAAAATATATGGAATGAAGAACCTGAAAATAATAAATTAAAACAGATAAAATTCAGTGTTGGAAAATGGAGTTCATCATATGAGAGAGAGAGACATACACAAGTAATTCTGACACGTCTTAGAATAGGCCATACTCGTTTGGCACATGGACACTTAATGAACAGTCCATGTGGCCTTCCTCTCAAATGCCCAGATTGCAAAGTGTTGATAACTGTGAAACATGCATTGTGTGAATGTCCAAAATATAACCTGCAGCGATTATCAAATTTTGGAAATAGATCAATAAAAGAAATTTTGTTGGAATCTTCAACATTTTAATGTTCATGAGGGGCTGTGATTTAATTGATAAAATATAAAAATAAATAGTAAAAATACGAAAACCTAATGAATTTTAAAATAATTAAATTTTAAAATTTTACATAATAATTTTACTTAACCCTTTAACGCCGACTGGATGTATTTTACGCCGACGAAAGTTGTCTGTCGGGTGCCAAGTGGACGTAAAATACGTCGTTTACAAAAAGATTTTTTAAATATTCGCAGAAAAATACTTATAGGCCTCGTTTGCGAAAAATGTTAAATCGCGCCTTGAGGGATGCTGGGAGTTCACGGATCACACTGTTGTTTTGTTCACAAGCATGACCCAGCTGCGCATGCGCGAATTTCTTTCTTATCCCAAAAGAAAGCATCAGCTAACTCTGCTGAAAATCTCAGAAATTCTTTAGTCACTTTGTCGTAATTTTTGCACCATTTTCTATTAGCCTTTACGTAAAGTTTTATATATGAAAATGTGCACAATTTCATGTAGAATACAACAAAAAATAACTCATGGTTGTAGCTTTTATCACTTTTGACATATTTTCATATAAATCACCTTAAGTGCCCTAATTTCAACCTTCGGTCAACTTTGACTCGACCAAAATGGTCGAAAAATGCAGTTGTATGCTAAAACTCTTACATTCTAGTAATATTCAATCATTTACCTTCATTTTGCAAGAAACGAGAAGTCTCTAGCACAGTATTTCGATTTATGGTGAATTTTTGAAAAAAAAACTTTTTCCTTACGTCCGCGCTCTGCTGAAAATCTCAGAAATTCTTTAGTCACTTTGTTGTAATTTTTGCACTGTTTTTTATTAGCCGTTACATAAAGCTTTATATATGAAAATGTGCACAATTTCATGTAGAATACAACAAAAAATAACTTATGGTTAAAGCTTTCATCAATTTTGACATATTTTCATATAAATTACGATAAGTGCCAAAATTTCAACCTTCCGTCAAATTTGACTCAACCGAAATGGTCGAAAAATGCAATTGTAAGCTAAAACTCTTGCATTCTAGTAATATTCAATCATTTACCTTCATTTTGCAACAAACGAGAAGTCTCTAGCACAATATTTCGATGTATGGTGAATTTTTGAAAAAAAACTTTTTCCTTACGTCCGCTCTAACTCTGCTGAAAATCTTGTAAGAGCCTGACGCCGTCTCTTCCAAACGTGTGTGTTCGTCGTCCATCGGAGTGGACAAGACAACAAGAGCATCTCGTTTTCTTTCTCTAAAGGAACGCGATTTCAACCATACAATATTTCCGTCTGTTTCTCCCTAACCATTGTTGTCTTGATGTATGTACAATCACCACTACTTGCATTGCCATGCAAGCATTCTAATCATGTACTCATAATGTTCCAACGAATCTTCTGTATCAAACTGTGTGTATGTTTCTGTTTGTGAAGACGCCAAATGTCTCGCCACTCCGATGGACGACGAACACACGTGTTTAGAAGAGACGGCGTCAAGCTCATACAATCTCAGAAATTCTTTAGTCACTCTGTCGTAATTTTTGCACAGTTTTATATTAGCCATTACATAAAGTTTTATATATGAAAATGTGCGCAATTTCATGTAGAATACAACAAAAAATAACTCATGATTGTAGCTTTTATCAATTTTGACATTTTCATATAAATCTTAAGTGCCAAAATTTCAACCTTCGGTCAACTTTGACTCAACCGAAATGGTTGAAAAATGCAATTGTAAGCTAAAACTTGTACATTCTAGTAATATTCAATCATTTACCTTCATTCTGCAACAAACGAGAAGTCTCTAGCGCAATATTTCGATTTATGGTGAATTTTTGAAAAAACTTTTTCCTTACGTCCATGCACGCTAACTCTGCTGAAAATCTCTGAAGTTCTTTAGTCACTTTGTCGTCATTTTTGCACCGTTTTATATTAACCGTTATATAAAGTTTTATATGTGAAAATGTGCGCAATTTCATGTAGAATACAACAAAAAATAACTCATTGTTGTAGCTTTTATCTGTTTTGAAATATTTTCATATAAATCACGATAAGTGCCGAAATTTCAACCTACGGTCAACTTTGACTCGACCGAAATGGTCGAAAAGTGCAATTTTAAGCTAAAACTCTTACATTCTAGTAATATTCAATCATTTACCTTCATTTTGCAACAAACGGGAAGTCTCTAGCACAATATTTCGATTTATGGTGAATTTTTTAAACAAACTTTTTTTTACGTCCACGCTTTACGAATTCATGCATCATTTTGTGGTAATATTTTCTCTGTGTTGCTTTGATCGTTTTACAATTTGTGTACAATACAAAAAAAAAAAAATAGCTCATTAGCTTTAACTGTTTTGCTCACGGCGCAATTTGTATACAATTATATATGAAATTTTTTTTTGCGCTGTCATATGTTCCAATATTTATTTATGGTAATGTTATTTTTTTCATTTCTGATGGTTGCATACTAAACTTCTGCCAATGAGAAAAAAAGGAGCCAAAAATGAACTTTTAATCTTAAAAACTAAGCGTGCTGTGATTTTTGGAAAAAACTTTCTTTCCACTTGGCGCTAACTCCCAAACCCCGCCTGCATACTAGAGGCTCCCCTTGTTAGTGAGTATGGCCCCGGTTTGACGGCATTCGTTCTTCGCCCAAGGTCGTAACCGAAAATCGCGTAAGCTAGAAAATCGTCAAAACGTCAAAAATCATAAGAAAACCTACTTTTAATGCTCTGGGTGCAGAAAACGATGTAAACTGCATTATTATTGAGTTAATTTCAAAAAACCTTTTTATGATTATTCTGCCGTTTTGGGGCCATATTTCTTCCGTCGGATCCTTGTTAGTGAGTATAATATATTTGAAACAGCGAGTATAAATGTATTTATTCAGGAGTAGTTGTATTTATTCTGTGAGTTTGTATCAGTATGAGAGTGTATGCCTTTGTGCAACTTTTAATTTCATTTTCATTCATTCATCACCAACCAAGTGACCTATTTGGTCCCAGTGCTAGGCTTCTAGCCTAGACCTGTCATTTCATCCAAATCCTTCAGGCCAGCCCTATGAGTTCAGATAGTCAGCTCAGTGGTCTGGTTAAAGTTTTTTAATAATAATAATAATAATAATTCCTGAACCAGCTATTAAATATGAAGGGCAGAACCACTTGACAGAATAAAATTTACAGAAGAAGACGTTAAAAACAAAATAGAAAAACTGTACAAGTTCAAATCTCCTGGCCCGGATGGGATTCATCCAAGAGATATCAAAGAGTTAAAAGAGGAGATAGTTCCTCACCTATATAAACTTTACAGAAAAACTGCAGAACAACAAAAGACACCAGAAGGATGGAAACTAGGTAATGTGCTCCAAGTTTACAGAATAAGTCTAAGAGAAGAGCCAGGAAATTATAGACTAATCTGTCTAACATCAGTCCCTTGTAAGATTTTTGAGTCTTTAATTGCAGATCAAATTGTGGGTCACATTGATAGCAACAACCTGTTGTTAAATAGTCAACACAGCTTCAGACAAAACAGATCCTGCTTATCAAACTTCTTGGAGTTTTTTCATAATATGTTTGGTATTTATGGCAGTAGTAGAGCAATAGATATAGTAGATTTCCAAAAGGCCTTTGACAAAGTTCCACACAAGTAACTAATGACAAAAGTTTGAGCTTTAGGAATTGTAGGAGAAATAGCAGACTGGATCGAAGACTGGCTAATTACAGTAAAAAAAACCCGTACAGTATTCGTGTTCTCACAATTCACGGACTCACCGATTCGCGGATTTCTCTATGGAACATATATACACATTATTGGGGGAAAATTCACCCATTCGCGGTATTTCTCACTCAGAAATATTCACTATTTACTGTATTATCATATTTTCATGACTAAATGCACATTTTGTGGTAAAACTATTAAAATACTCAAGTATAAGCATTTTTAGAGTTTTTTTTTTTGTGTTTGAACTATCAAAATAGGTGTTTCTAATGTTTTTAGAGGGGTTTTAAGTATTTGTAGATTTTAGCTATTCGTGGGGGTGTGGTACACATCCCCTGCAAATACGGGGGTTTACTATAATAGAAAACGGAGAGTCGTAATAAACAGTGAAGAATCAGAATGGGCAGATGTAACAAGCGGAGTTCCTCAGGGTTCTGTCCTTGGCCTGCTCTTGTATTTTATTTACATTAATGACATTGATGTAGGCTTAACTAGCAGGGTAGCCAAATTTGCAGGTTACACCAAACTAGGTGTAAATGGAGCAGACCCAGATACAGTTTAAGAAATGTTTGAAGGAAAATAGGAGAGTGGTCATAAAGATGGCAAATGCCATTTAACTTGGATAAGTGTAAAGTTTTACAAATAGGAACAAACAACCCTCATGCCAACTACATGCTGCTGGGAATGACATAAATAGATTAGAACAAGAAGAGGACTTGGAGTCATTATTACCAAAGACTTAAAATCCACAAAACAGTGCATAAAAGCAGAAAAGGAGGCACAGAAGCTAGTGGGGTACATAAAGAGGCAGATCAAATGTAGAAACAAGGAAATGGTGCTTCAGCTCTACATGTCAATAGTTAGACCTCATCTTGAATGTGCAGTACAGTTATGGTCACCAACACTAAGAAAGGACATAAATAGATTAGAAGGGGTACAAGCAAGAGCCACAAAGTTAATTCCATCCATCAAGCAAATAGGTTACCAAAGACAACTAGAGAGCCTGAACATGTATGACTTAGAAACACGGCAATTGCGTGGACAACTAATAGAAACATTCAAAATACTGAAAGACTTAACAAAAGTAGACAGTAAATTCTTCACATTTAATGAAAACCGGGCAAGAAATAATGGATGGGAGCTAGAACTGAATAGATTCAATACATCTCATTGTGGGAACTTCCTTGCATACAAGATATGTGACACATGGAATAAACTGCCACCGGAAGTTGTAAACAGCAACAGTGTGGAAGAGTTTATAAGAAAGCTAGACAAAATCATTAGAACACTGTGAATGAACAGTAAAACCTGCTCCTAGAGGCAGTCAGCACATGATGTCTCCTCGGATGGACCAGTAAGTCTTTGAGACATCCTTATCCTTGTAACACTCTCTCTCTCTCTCTCTCTCTCTCTCTCTCTCTCTCTCTCTCTCTCTCTCTCTCTCTCTCTCTCTCTCTCTCTCTCTCTCTGAGATAGATTTTTTATGCATATGTAACATATGTTTATTTGTTTTGTATGCTGTAGTTTTATAGATAAACGTAACATTACTATGTTATTAATTTTTTTCATATTTTCTGTGCTATAATTACAAATTTTTTCATTTGTAAAGTAAATTATTAAAAATTTTAAATATCCATATCATTCCCAATCTTTTCTCGGATTCTTCAGGGCCAAGGGGGGGTTGCAATTATCTGTCGGTTAACTTGACATGTTGACATAGACCATGAAAGGGAGGTAATGTTGCTGACAGATGGTCAAGGATACTGAAAAATCTCTCTTCTTTCTTTTTCCTTCATAAGTCATGAATTTCCATCTTTTGATATCTAATGTAAGAGTAACATATATATATTTTTAAGGGTAAAATGTTTAGGATGACTTTGAAATGATATTAATAATATAATTTCAAAGATTAATACAGTAATAGGATAATAGTTTAAGGTATATGTGATGTAGGATGCTGGTTTAAAGTATACTGTACATTTGGTATTTGAACTTTCAAGATAGGCAGTTATAAGCGTTTTTAGAGGGGGTTGTTAACTACTCACGGGGGGGGTGTACACATCCCCCGCAAATTTGGGGGGTTTACTGTACACACTTCCTCCGTAGATACTTTGTGCCTCAAAGCATTAACTGAAGGACATTCACATACACTTGAAGAGGTTAGGTTTGGTTAGGTAAGTTGGGTACCTAACCTAAGTTAGCCTAGCCTAACTAGTTCTAGGCTAACCTTACTAGACCTGTATTTCAGTATCCTGAAGCTACTTGTCCAGTGGCATCAACCATGAGGTAGTCTCTCGCTCTACAAGGTACTATGTTGGGTACGTAGCCTAGCCTAACTAGTTCTAGCTTAACCTTACCAATCCTGCGCTTCTGTATCCTGGAACTCTTTGTTTAATGGCTTCAACCAGAAGGAAGTAACCCGTTCTTCAAGAGTCTAGGTTCGGCTATGTTAGGTTGAGTACTTAACCCAACCTAGCCTAGCCTAGCCTAAATTGACCTAATCTGCACCTCAATAACCTGGATCATCTTAGATCTCCAAGCCTCAGAACGGTACCATGTTAGTTCTTTAGTCAACAAGAGGGGGTGGCTAATGCCCTATCATCTCCTCAATTGATGGCGCGGGTGCATGGGTTTGCAGTAGTACTCTCAGCACAGCTGTCAGCCAGACACATTCCACTAACGGTGTGGGTGCATGGGTTTGCAGTAGCACTCAGCACATTGGTCAACCAGGGACACTCCAGGATGACATGTTCAGTTTCACATCCATAATTCAACTCTTGTGCTTGCAACTTCCCATCTGTTGCCTGATTTGCTGGGAGACCAACAAACCTCCAAACTAAGTTCTGACAACTTGTGTTTGGTTCCTACTCAGTCAAGAAGCAGCGTCTAGGAGCTCCATTTCTTTTGACTGATGTAGTTACACTCCTCTTGTGAGGAGTGGGAGATGTAAGCAGTAGCTATTGCTGCTGTAATTACCAGTTGATTCACAACCTGAGGAGAGTATTATGTGGATCTTAAGACAGCTTCAGGAGTCTCAGTGTCCAAATAAGTACTCCTTTAATACCAACGACACCAAGGTAGTGTCATAGTTACACTATCTTCCTCCAGAGACTTTTCATTCTTAGGAACATTGACCAGGGCAGCAGTCTCCTTCACTTCCTTTGTTGGGACTTAAGCACTGTTCTTTTTAGACTTTCAGGAGTCTCAAGATCCAAGATAGACACTCCTCGATGTGATAGCAATGACGCCAAGGTAGTGCCATGGCCAACAAAAGGTCCTAGGGTCCTTTCATCTGCTCTGTTGCTTTGCAAGTACACGAACAGACAGAAGAACATTCAGTGCAGTGACCAACCATACATCCCAAGCAAGATGGATGTCATTACAACATTTATTCGCTGAAGTCAGGAGATAAGGACAATTGATCTTGCCACCTTGCCTTGCAGATTAATTCAACCTCTGAAGAAGCTTGATCATATTCCTTCTTTCTTGACTTACTGAAGTTGGCGCTGTTGTGTTCTATCTGCTCACACCTTCGAATAAATAAAGTAAGAATCTTGGTACCCATTTAGATCTGGAAGCTTACACCTTTCATCATTCTACAGTAAACCCCCCCTCCCCTATATTTGCGGGGCATGCGTACCACACTCCCCCGCAAATAGCTAAAATCCTCAAATACTTAAAACCCCTCTGAAAACACATAGAACTGACTATTTCGATAGTTCAAACACAAAAAAAAACTCTAAAAATGTTTATACCTGAGTATTTTGATAGTTATATCACAAAAAATACATTTAGTCATGAAAGTGATATGAAAATACAGTATTTAGTGAATATTTCTGAGTGAGAAATACCGCGAATGGGTGAATTTTCTGTGAATAATGTGTATATATGTTTCATAGAGAAATCCACGAATCAGTGAGTCCGCAAATCGTGAGAACGCAAACACGGGGGTTTTACTGTACATGTTTCGAAAGTGTTCAGTGAGATGGATCATTCCACTTCCTTGGTCTTGTGGTGCCAATGAGAGTATGATGTGTATGTTGCTTCCATAAAGACTAGTCTTTCAACCCAGTCCTAACAACTCGTTCTTTAGCTTCAAGTTGGCCAAGAAATAGTGTCCAAATGGTCATTTCTCTAACTAGCAAGATGATCAGATGAGCGTACCCTGCAACTTTCGAGGTCAGGGGCATTGGTTTGTTCATCGCATTCAGGAAGAACCTGTTGGTCGAGTGCTAGGAATGAATGTAATCATGCAGATCACATTCATCTCTTTTACCTTGGACATTGTCCATAGGTCCTTGGATTTCTTTTCCTTGGATCCCATGGTGGATGCTCAGCAAGTCATTGAATTCACTCAGTTCTTGAGGGACAGGTTGCGTCTCGTCTAAGGTGTGCAGCTGGCCCCCTCTCTCTCTCGTCTTCGTTCCTCTTCCAGTGGGCAGAGGAAAAGTGAATGAGCCGTCACGTGCTGGACTGGTGTGCATGCCAGTGATCTAGATGACTGAGTACCCTGTCTATAATCTAACTGTTTGGTTAGTAGATGCAAATCCTTCCTTCTCTCTAGTAAGGGAAGAGAGGGACTGACTATGAGCAAACCAGCTGGTTATTCTTAATTTTATTGTCTTCGACACTGTGGGTTCATCCAAACCTTTTCGAATCAAGGTTATTACATTCCTTTAATTCAAAATGCCCAGATGTCTGATGATTGAACATCTGTCTTGTTCAGTAGGTCAGAGGTATGGTCTCCTTCCTTTGCTCTTCATGACCAGGAAGCGAGCACCCAAGTCAGTCGAACTACCAGTCAGTTTAGAGATTTACTGGGAATCCTCCCTCCAAAAGTGTCTCCCTTATGTAAAGACAAGGGTTTGCCTTTGTGCAGGAACAAATGACAAATTTTTAAAATAATTTGTATTTTTCCTAACACAAACCTGAGATCTTTACATTAAGGACCCACCCCTTACTACCCATCATTCTCTTACCTGGGCCAAAAGGTAAACTGCGTAGAACTGAATGTATACCGATTTGGTGGGTGGTGCTTCTGCCCCTACCATCAGTAAATGTTACCATAACCAACCTTACAAAAGTGTAACAGCTGGACTTCCAGCTCGCTGAAAGTTAATCCCATATGTAAAGACCTCAGGTTTGTATTTTAGGAAAAATACAAATTACTTAAAAAATTTGTCATTTTGCAGATGTATCTCCGAATTTGAATAATAGGTAATTCAGTACTTTAAATTGAATGATAATTTGTAACATACAGGTTGGGATGGGCTGTTAGATGCTTTATATGAAATTGCACTAGACTATAAGCTTATGTTCCTCCTAGTGCTCCATAAGACAGACCGGCCAATATCAGAGAATTCTCTCATACACATATGTACATGCACACACACAGTGGGGCCTTGTTATCTGTGGATAATACATTCAAAGACTCTCCACACATTCCTGAAACGACAGATAATCGCAAACATCTTATGCAACAGAGTATTTTGCAAATGCTGTATGGATTCAGTATTTCTTGAACTATGTAAATAATATAAAGATTTTAAATATAAATGAAAGATTTATCATTATGTTTGTAGTGCTGAATGCATGTTAGTCAACCTGCTTATATACCTATATAAACCTCATTACCTGTTATAATAACCTTTAGTATGCTAGTCACCCTGCCTATGCCCAAATAAACCTCATTACCTCTTAGAATAACCTTTATTGATCATAAATGACAAAGAATGATAAAAAAAAATTATGGGTAATTTTGCTTATTGCTAACTGTGGCCAGTGGATCATGGGTATTGAGGTCTAACTGTGTGTATATATATATATATATATATGTGTGTAGTTGCATGTGGGCTTTGGCTGATGCTTCTTAATTAATTAATATAAGTTATGTAGCCCTGCTTCGCCAAGGACACATGTAAACCATCAATTGAAGCTAAGAGTTACCCTCAAAAGACAGACAGTTACTTAATTGGATTAGGTCGCCAGTCAGAACTACATATGAAATAATGGATTACTTCTGTAACCAAGGAATTACATCAAACCCCTTCACTTCCCACTTAGTCCCAACAAAGAAAGAATGTGCTGTGATAGCAAGGAAATTTCATGAACCTTTAGTCAACGTCTGACAGTCAATTTTCCCGGCTTTCGTAAAAAAATATAACGCAACGAATGGTTGTGCTCTAGCAGATATCGTATGCAGTTTTAGTATTGGTAATGGATATTTCTCTTCCAAACAATGGGGATCAGGATCCAAGGTTTGCCTGAAATTTACTTACACTTGACTTTCCCTAATTCCAACTTACTGCATAGGAATAGCTTATGCAATTTTCACTATACTAGACTTCATAAAAGAAATATTATTATACCAGATTCTCTTGTAAATGGTGGCTGAAGGGGAAACAATGGGAAAATTTAAGTACAGTGGAAGAGATACTAGCAAATCAACGAAAATGTTGTCAATTCCAGACTTACCGTTACTTAGGTTGCTTGTGCAATGCAATTGCCGATTGGAATTCTCAAAGAACACTTATTGTCGATACACTGAGTAAAATAACAGATAAGGAAGGACAAAGGATAGAGTTGCTCGGAGCACAGATGCGTGCTCGTTTCACGACAGTAGGTCTCTCTCTGCTCACGTGAGGTCAGGTCAGGGCTGCTGTTTGTCCAACACTTGTCCATAGCCCCCGGCAGTCTAAAAAATTTAGAGAGACATCGCCAAATGCATAGGACAGGGAAAAAAGGAAGCTTAAGACCACCTTACTAGAGGTTACTTGGTGAAAACCCTCCTTGTTGGTTGAGGACTCTAATGCCAACTTATTTCCTACTAAGACGTTACTTTTTTTTTTTTAAACACAGCTTACTACTCTAGCCCGCATTCCCTTAGCTTTGACAGAGACGCCTTCCTGTCTTTGTTAGAATGATATTCTTACTAAATAATGCAGAGAGGGCAAACAGCAGAATATATATATATATAGGTAGTGCTCGAGTTACGATGGGGTTAGGTTCCAAAAAACCCATCGTTTGTTGAAATAATCGTAACTCGAATATAGCCTAGCCTACACTACGGTAATCGGTACCATGTATACATATATGGTAGCCTAGCCTACACTACACAGTATACTCTATACATGTACAGTACAGTAATTATTAATGTCAGCTAATTCTGCAGGTTCAATGCAGATTGACTTACGATAATTCAGTATAAAGAGAAATTGAATAAAACTAACAAGAGTTAGGATAGCGTACAGTATGGTAATCGTATGTGTAAACAGTAGCTAGCCTACGGTATATTCTATACATATATGGTAGAGTAGTAATTATTAATACCAGCTAATTCTGCAGATTCAATGCAGATTGACATATGATAATTCAGTATAAAAAGAAATTGAATAACAAGAAAAAGAATCAGACTGTACTGTAAGGGGTACTCACCAAGATTTGGTCCGTTATCGGCACACATGATTCACGTGAACGTTGTCAGGCTGCTCATGGCTACGGATAACTAAAAATCGGAAGAGGAGGAGGATGATAAAGCTTCAGGATCATCAACTCGCTCCTCTTCAGATAGTATTTCTTCTTCTGTTAGTTCAGGTGTTTCAAAATTAAGAGATGAAGGGGATCGAGGCTCAAATGTCGTTCTCTTAAAGAAGTGTTCCATCGTCGGTTGCCTAGTGCGTTTTTTTCATTCTTCGTAAATGACTTGGTAACATGCAACAGCGTCTTGATGTGCTCTCTTAAATTTAGCAAACCGTTCCATGTTCGCATCCATTTCACTCAAAAGTTTCAGTCCATGTTCAAATGAGGCAAAAGCCTCTGCCAGTGCTTTTGTCGTAAACTTTCACTCTGGCTCTTCTTCAATTTCTTCTTCCTCATCTGCTCTTTTTCTCTCTTCTGCAAGCGCAATTAAATTTTCTGCCGTTAGCTCTACATGCACATCTAAAAGATCTTGGATGTCTTCCTCATCAATTTCTTAATCTAAACTTCTCCCAAGTGTCAAGATCTTTTTATTAATTCCCACAACTTCTTCATCTTTATTGAAACCTTTAAATGAGTTCACATACACTTGTAGCAGATTTTTCCAAACCCCATTCATACATTCTTTCTTTACCTCCTTCCACGCCCTTCCAATGTTCATAATGGAGTTCAGAACATTGAATTCCTTCCAGAAAGTTCTGAGATCTTTCTCCACATTATCCGTAGCCTGAACAGCCTGAGCAAACGAGTTCCGAAGATATAATAGGCCTTGAGCGTAGCCACAGTGCCCTGATCCATGGGTTGTATGAAAGAAGTTGTGTTTGGTGGCAGAAAGACAACTTTTATGTTCTCGTTAATATCTCCGATGTTCTGAGGGTGGCCGGGAGCATTGTCTAGAATCAGCAGAATTTTGAAGGGGATTTTGTTTTCCCTACAATAATCTTTCACTTCTGGAATAAAGCAACGCACAAATCAGTCTTCGAACAGCATTGCAGTTATCCATGCTTTCTTATTATGACGGTAATGCACAGGAAGCGTATGCTTGTCGATTCTCTTTAATGCCCTCGGATTTTCGGAGTGATAAGCCTTGAGTGGCTTAAGTTTATACCCAGCCACATTTCCCCCAAGCAGAAGAGTCAGTCGATCTCTGTATGCCTTAAACCCAGGCATCATTGTTGCTTCTTTATGGATGTAGGACCGTTGAGGCATACGCTTCAATACAGTCCTGTTTAAATGCGACATTAAAGATCTGCTCCGGCAAGTACCCTTCATCAGTGACGATCTTTTGCAGAATATCCTTGAATTTAGCGGCTCCTTCGGCGTCAGCACTTGCTGTTTCACCGCTAATTTTCACACTATGAAAATTATGACGGTTCTGGAAGCGATGAAACCATCCAGCACTTGCCACAAAAATTTTGTTGTGGTTATCATCATAGTTTTTCTTCAGTTCATCGAAAAGCCTGCGAGCCTTTGTTTGGATGGTTAAGAGACTGCGTATCATACGCTTCTGCATCTGGTCCTCCATCCACGTGACCAGTAACTGCTCCATTTCTTCCAAAGGTCCTATCCTCTTCTTTGATATAAGTGTTGAATGAACTGAAGCAGATGCCCTTATAGCGTTCATTATCCATTTCTCGTCTCTAAGGATGGTGGATACCGTCGACTGAGATAGATGCTCGTCACGTGCAATTACCATGACTGGCTTTCCAGCAGCACGCTTGTTGATAATTTTCATTTTCTGCTCCAGAGTGATAGACTGCCTCTTCTTTTTTGCACTACCAGCATGAGACACACTTGGGTGTTTGGCGGACATAGTTATACAAATTTGATTTTTAGAGTTTGGTGTATTTTCAGAAGCACAAAAATCGCAAACGAACACTGACCTATTTTAACTTCCGGCACAACGAGAGCAAGCGAGGTCGACTCATTGAATTAATGTACCTATTCCAGCCTCTTGGGCCAACGTATCATACACCATACGCTGCTTGATTGTATGTTGTTGCCTGCGCCAGTCGCCCACAAAATTTAAAAATACATATTTTTTCAAAATATTGTTGTATCGATATTAATTGCTAACCCCATCGTAAAAGCGAATGATCGTAAGTCGAATCATCGTAACTATATATATACACATATATATATATATATATATATATATATATATATATATATATATATATATATATATATATATATATATATATATGTATGTATGTATATATATATATATATATATATATATATATATATATATATATATATATATATATATATATATATATATATATACAGGCAGTCCCCTGGTTTACTGACGGTTCCGGCTTCGACGTTCGAGGATTCGACGCTTTTCAAATATATTCATCAGAAATTATTTCCCGGCTTACGACGCATGTTCGGGTTACGACACGTCGTCGCCCGATCCGACGGAAGAAATATGGCCCCAAAACGGCAGAATAATCATAATTTGAAGGTTTTTTATGTAAAACTCAATAATAATGCAGTTTACATCGTTTTCAATGCACCCAGAGCATTAAAAGTAAGGTTTTCTTATGATTTTTGACGATTTTCGACGATTTTCCGACTTCACGATTTTTTTCGTTACGACGCAAGAAGAACGCCTGGAACCCCGTATATATATATAATATATATATATATATATATATATATATATATATATATATATATATATATATATATATATACATATACCTATACATATACATATACGCTACATATATATATATATATATATATATATATATATATATATATATATATATATATATATATATATATATACATATACATATACATATACATATACATATATACATATATATATATATATATATATATATATATATATATATATATATATATATATATATATATATATATATATATATATATATATATATATATATATATATATATGGTGTCCGACAATTCGGTCCCGGACAATTCGGTACCAGGACAATTCGGCACCCGGCTTGTCATTTTTATTATTTTTTTAGTTTGGTTATTCCCTTAGTTGTTTATAGGTAATATAAATTAACTACCCAACTATTCATTCATAAACAATTAGTTTGGTTATTCCTTAGTTGTTAATAAAAAAAAAGACTATTAGTTTCTTTATTCCAAATTTTTTACTAAGTTTACTGCAAAGGTACCTTTAGATTTTTTATTCTAGTTTCACCCCATCATTCACACAATGGAGTCTTACAAGTGCATACAATCGGAAAAGGGAAATACAAAATTAGTCGATAGGGAAAACTACATGTACCAAAAACATAAAGAAAATGCTGATGGTACGAAGATATATTGGCGTTGTGAAAGGCGGTCTTGCAAAGCACGGCTTCACTCAGATGTTAGTTTTCATGCGCTCAAGTATATTGGAAATCATAATCATAGCACAACTGCAGCTGAAGTGAGTGCAAAAGTTGCTACTGCAAATATTAAGGAAAGGACAATCACAAGTCAAACACCTTCTCGTTCAATTTTAACAGAAGAACTAGGAAATTTAAATGAGTGCACAATTGCTGATGTGACAAAACTAGTTCATATTAGTCGAAATATGAGACGATGGAGAGGTGATCAGGCTAATCATCCACCAATCCCACAAACAATTAATGGATTTCAAATACCACGAGAGTTTGGTGTTATCGAGAATGGCTCTATCTTTTTGCAGTATGACAGTGGCATAGACGACGTTAAACGCATTTTAATTTTTGCTACTAATGACGCTCTTCACGATTTGAGACAATGTGCGAATTGGGCAGGAGATGGAACTTTTAAGAGTTGCCCTGTTATATTTTTCCAGCTTTATGTCTTGCATATACAAATTAAAAACTTCAGTGCTCCAAGATTGTTTGCCCTCTTACCTGATAAGTCTCAAAATACGTATAACCAGCTTTTCCAAAAAGTGAAAGAATTAGTGAATAACGAGGGCCACATGCTATGATAATGGACTTGAAAAAAGCTGCAAAAAACGCATTTTCAAATACGTTTCAGAAAAACTATTTCTTTTTGCTTGTTTCATTTAGGACAGAATGTTTACAGACATATTGTAGCTGAAGGTTTCAAAGTACGTTACCATGAAGATGACATATTTAGTCATAAAATGAGATGTTTTATAGTCCTATCCTTTTTACCTGTAAATCAGGTTGCTGATGCTTTTGATGAATTGGTTGACGATGATGATATCCCGCAACCTATTGTCTCTTATTTTGAAAATTCATATATAGGACCAGTGAGAGGGAGAGGTGCCAG
>NC_089750.1:30712552-30722552 GCF_040412425.1 Macrobrachium rosenbergii | reverse complement strand
GTTGTGTTTGGGAATAATCTATATCATCTTTATAACATTACCTATTGGAGGTAGATTCAGGGGTCACTTGCCAGTACATCTTACTAGGATGGGAAAATGCACTATACCTCATTTGTATCAGCAACCTTTCATTTCCATTTGGGGTAGTACATATACTGTCAGTGTACCTCTCTTGATGCACTGTGGGCATTACTGAAAGCAGTTTTCAGTGTTCCTTTGACCCCAGCTGCAGCTACTTTTTAGCCTTTTACTTAACCTTCATTCCTGTTTCCTTTTTTTTCAGTCTTGCTGTCTAACCTCTCTAACTGTTACTTCTTAGTATAACTATGGGTTCTTTTCCCATCTAATTTATTTTCTGGATCTTCTTTTCATGCTGTTCACTCACTCTAGCTCCTTTTCACTGTCTTAGCACTGAATAGCCAAAAGTGCCCCAGTGCTTGGCTTGAATATCATCTTCTTCTTCTTCTTCCATCTCCATAGCATAGCATAGCATGTCTTCCAATATGGTCATCCTCCTGCACTTTCTTTGATATTTCAACCACCTTTATTCCTAATCCTATCCTCCCTTGTTACACCAGACACCCATCTTAACATTCTCATCTTTGCTGCATCCGGTTTCCTCTCCTCTGTCCTTGTTGTACTTGCCGTTTTTGTACCTTACAGCATAACTGGTCTTACCATGCCCTTGTGGAACTTTCCCTTCAGTCTTAGTGGCACTCTTGTCAGAAAGGACTCTGGAGGCAGCTCTCTGATTGTTCCAACCTTCTAGATTCTTGAGTATTTGAGCTTGTGTACTTATTTATTCTCCATTTAACCTTATACTCTCCCTGCCATCCCCCTCAGTGGTGGTGCACATATATTCTGTCTTTGACCTACACATCCTCGTTCTTCTATCCTCCAGTGCTCCTCTACAACTTCCCCTCTAGAACCTCCCACCTCTTTGCACACAGCACAATGTTATCTGCATATAATATGCTCCATGGCACTGTCTTACCGCCCCTGTTGTGCCATCCATCACAATGTTGAAAATAAATGGGCTAAGGGCTGACCCTTGGTGTAATCCATCCCTCACCTCAAATCCTTCAGTCTCTCCTCCACCGTTCCAATACCTCTCCTGAGTCATCCGTACATACTTCTCTAGGACCATCTTCTCTCTCACACTCCTCCATATTTCCTATCTCAGACTCTGTCATAGGTCCCTTTGCGTTTCTTGGAATTTCTCCATTAGCTGTCTCAGACAAAACACACTATCTGTTGTTCCAATTCCTTTCATAAATCCGTGCTGTTCTCTCCCAGTTTCTACTTCCTCTCTTAGTCTGACTTCTCTCATTCTTTCTAATATCTTCAAGATGAGGGACATCAGTGTAAAACCTCTATAGTTACCACATTCTTGAACATCTCCCTTGCCTTCGAAGATTGGTATCAAAATGCTTTCCCTCCAATCCTCTGGTATCCTCTCTTGGTCTGAAATCTTTTCCATCAGAATGTAAAGGATTTTCACTCCTTCATCCCCTAATGCCTTCTATACTTCAACTGGGATCAAGTCTGGTCCTGTCGCCTTCCTATTCTTCATCTTTTCAAGGCACTTAGCACCTCTTGCCTAGAGGAACCTATTACCACTCCTATGTTCAGTTATCCATCTATTATGAGTCTTTCATTTTCTTCATTCAGCAGTTGTTCAAAATACTCTTTCCATCTTTTCAAGATGTCTTCTTTCCTTTCAGAGTACAATACAATTTCAATCTTCAGTTTGCTTGATATGTGTGATATCTTTGGTGTTTGCGTTTCTGGCCAGTAATAGTTTCAGCATCTTCAGCCTTTCCCTTGTTCCCAGTTCTGTATATATGTCATCATATGCCCTTGCCTTAGCTTGAGCTACCACCTTCTTTTACCTTTTTTGTTTTTCTCTGTAAGCCTGTTCCTGTCCTCCCCTAACTGTGATTCTTCCCATCTCTTCTTTGCCTTCTTCTTTCTCACTGGCTTCTGTATGTCTTCATCCCACCATCAGCTCTCCTTTTCCTCCCATACCATCCCAGATGTTTTCCCCAAGTACTTCCTTTCCATACTTCCCAATTACTGCTGCATTATGTTTCCACATTCCAGAACATTTTCAATTTCTAGATCAGTTTCCTCCAACACCTTTTTAAACTCTCTTCTCTTAACACCATCCTTTAATAATCTGTTCCAATTGATTTTTGTTACTCCTTTTATTTTGGTTTTCCTCCTGCTTTTCAGCAGCAAGTCCATACATAAAAGTCTGTGTTGGGGGCTACATGGTCACCTGGGATAACTTTGCAGCTTTTGACTTACAATAGCCTTTCCCTTCTGTAAAGAAAGTAATCTATTTGAGAGCATCTACCACCACTCCTATAGGTAATTAGGTGTATCTTTGAAAAATGTGTTTACTGTTGTCATGTCAGATGCCATGGCAAAGTCCACTATACTCTCTCCTATCTCATAACCTCCATTCGCACATCTAATTGTCATTTTTCACCATCTAATTATATCATTTTTCACCTCCCTTGTGGCCATTCCAATTTGCCCTCACCACAACCCTCTCATGCTTCTCCAGCTCCTACATCACTCCATCCATTTTACTCCAGGAGTTCTCTTCCTCTGTGCAGCCCACTTGTGGTTCATATGCACTTCTCTTCCACAGCATATCTACAATCTCATGATTTGGTCATTCATCCTATGAACCTCTGTCACTGCATTCTTCAGTTCCCCTTTCTGAACTATACCAACTCCATTTCTGCCTTGTGCATATGTTCCATTTAAAATACCTTGTATCCATCACCAAGCTCCTTGGTTTTATTTCCTCTCCATCATGTTTCCTGAACACACAAAACTCCATCTTCTTCCTCCTCATAAAATTAGCCAACTTCCTTCCTCTCCCCGTCATGGACCCATCATTAAACTGGCACACACTAAAACTTATGTGAGCTAACTTCTTTAGCTGCACCCACTCATGATGCAGTAACCCTCATCCAGCCACAGAGATAGGGCGATGTACTTTATCTGTGTGTTGTTTATGAAGTACGCCCTAGCACTATTATGATTTTATGGGTGGACTTTAATAGCCTAAATTTCATAAATCACTCCTATGTTAAACATAACAGAACTCGGCTCCATTACTGGACCCCTATGTATTCCAGGCGTTATGGATCCTCCTTTCTTTACATAGAGCTTCTGATAGTTCCTTCAGGCCCATTCTTTCATGCCAGAAGTTCAGTTCCCTTCCACATAGGTAAAGGAAATAGTTTTGTAGTGAGATATTGTAAATTTTTTTACAGGAAGTAATTTTTTATAGAAGATTGATTTTTTTTTCAATACAAAACCAATACTTTTACCCTAAGTGCTTATCAATGGGTCCCATTGTTACTATTTTGTTGCAACTGCTCTTAATACATAAGAAATAGTAAAGTTAATGTGAGCAGTTCATAGGGAATTGACTTTCCTGCACACAGACCAATATGCAAGGAATAGGAATTCTTCTATTCTAAGTTTTGGTGTCTTGGACTTGTGCACATGTCTGAGAAGTATATGTAAAAGTAATGGGTCTGTAATAAAAAATAGATTATTAAGTACTTTTTTTATTTATCAGTAAAATTGCATAAGAACAGTTTTGCAAGTACTCAGATGCTATGGTAATATTTTCTAATGTCTTTAATTTTTCTTTTTTCCAGGTGTTTCACAATTAGTTGTAGCAGTTAATAAATTGGATACAGTTGATTGGAATCAAGATCGCTTCGTAGAAGTGAAGTCAAGTTTACGTCAGTTTTTGAAAACTATTGGTTTTAAGGATATAGATGTTTCCTATGTTCCATGCTCTGGTCTTACTGGAGAAAATTTGGTTAAGCCATGTACAGATGAGAAGCTTTGTGCATGGTACAGTGGTCCCACACTCATTCAAGCCATTGGTTAGTAAAATCATTATGTTGTGTTTATATTTATCCATTTTCAAGCAAAATGTATATCTGTAAGAAAGCATGTGTATCCATGGGCCTTAAAAGATCTCTTTTACTGCTGAAGCAATTCTCTCTGTATTTACCATTTCCATTAACTATTCATGAATCATATTTAGATCTTCAATTGCTTTTTCCCATTTATGTGCATATGATTATTTTTCCATGTAATTGGAGTAAATTGATTTATATTTAACTGGATTATTTATATATATATATATATATATATATATATATATATATATATATATATATATATATATATATATAATATATATAATATGTGTAATTAACTTCTCGAATTCTTTGCGCTTTTTTGGGTACGCTTGTCACTACAAAGCCTTAAGATCCAAGAGCAAGAAATTTAAGTGGTTGAGATGTCCGGGTGTGGGAAGCAAACTCACTACCGGACATCTCAACCACTTCAGTTTCTTGCTCATGGATCTTAGGCTTTATAGTGACAATTGTATCCAATAAACTGCGAAGCATTGGAGAAATTAAGAGGGCATATTGTGGCTATTACAACTACATATGGAGAAATTAAGAGGGCATATGGAGAAATTAATATGTATCTGGTAAAATTAATCAGTATGTATGTATATATATATATATATATATGTATCTGGTAATAATATATATATATATATATATATATATATATATATATATATATATATATATATATATATATATATATATATATATATATATATATATATATATATATATATATATATATATATATATATATATATATATATATATATATATATATATATATATATATATATATATATATATATATATATATATATATATATATATATATATATATATATATATATATATATATATATATATATCGATAATTATATATGCGACTTACAATAATTCGAATTACAATAATTACGATGATGGGGTTAGCAATTAATATCGATACGACAATATTTTGAAAATACTTATTTTTAAATTTCGCGGGTGATTGGCTCAGGCAACAACATACAATCAGGCAGCGTACGGTGTACGATACGTTGGGCCGAGGGCTGGAATAGGTACATTAATTCAATGAGCTGACCTCACTTGCTCTCGTTGTGTCGGAAGTTAAAATAGGTCAGTGTTCATTTGCAATTTGTGTGCATTTGTAAATACAGGTAGTGCACGAGTGACGATAATTCGAGTTTACAACAATATTTAGAAAATATTTTTAAATTTCGAGCGGGCACAGGCAACAGCGTACACTACAGTTGCCGTAGAATCAGGCAGCAAGAGAGACCAACTTCTTTTTCTCCATCTCTTTATTCCATCTTCTAGTTAAAAAAGTAAGAGAATGATAAAAGTATTGTTAGTAACCTTATACTCTTGCAAAAATGCGCACAGCCATAAACAACCAAACGAGACTGTTGTTTTGCAAATAACCGAATCAGATAACAACTGTTTTGCTTGTATTTCAACCATCGTACGGTTAAACAATTATCGTAGTAATGTTAAAAATGACATTAAGTACTGATATGTTTTTACACTACCCTTATCCGCTTCGGAGAAAAGATCGGCAAGGAAATATACTGCTACAGTAAATTTAAGCTGCAAGTTGTAGTTGAAACTGAGAAAAGAATTTTCAAGCTGCTAATGACTATAAATTATCGTGCATTGGCAACATGGATGAAACTCGACAGCAAATAAAATTGGAAAGTATTTCCATCAAAACTACTGGGCATGAAAGAACACATATTACTGCTGTTTTCACGCCGATAAAAGATAAATATGAAAAGCTCGTAGTATGATGATGAAATCAAGAGAAAATAGCGAACGGAATCTTGATTTTTTTTTTTTTTTACACAAAACAAACGGCCAGCCGCCAACGTCATCTATTAACGAAAGAAATGGCTAAATTAATTTCACAACGAGACATATTTAAGTTATATTTCGACTTAAAAACACTTCGTATAACGAAAAATATATATGTCCCTTATAAATAAAGTATCTAGAGATTCATTTATGCTAACTAGAAGCAAGAAATGCCCTCTGAACCAAGTTAAATGCGGCGAAATAAAGACCGCGTGATCGATTCCCAAACCAAAACATTTGATCGCTATGATCGGAATTTATAATGCAAAAGCAATATAAGAATATTTACGATTGGATACAGTGTAGTAAAGCATAGCTTTTAAAAAGATCCATGGAAAAGATGCACATTCGTTATTTTGATGTTTGTATAATATGGTGTTATGTGAAAATAGAATACAGTATAATTTAGGCTAGGCTACCGTATATGATATACGAAAGTGCAGGCTAGGCCTTGTTTGTTATTCAATTTCTCTTTATACTGACTTATCATGTCAATCTGCATTGAACCTGCAGAATTAGCTGACACTAATAATTACTATACCATATATGTATAAAGTATACTGTGTAGTGTAGGCTAGGCTACCATATATGTATAGATGGTACTGATTACCCTAGTGTAGGCTAGGCCATATTCGAGTTACGATTTTTTCAACAAACAATGGTTTTTTTGGAACCTAACCCCATCTTAAGTAGGGGAATACCTGTATATATATATATATATATATATATATATATATACACACACACACAGTGAACCCTCCGTATTCGCGGGGGATGCGTCCCACACCCAGCGAATGGGTCAAATCCAAATGCTTAAAACCCTCTAAAAACACTTAGAACTGCCCATTTTGATAGCTTAAACACAGAAAAACCCTGTAAAAATGCTTATACCTGAATATTTTAATAGTTTTATCACAAAAAGTGCATTTATTCATGAAAATTATATGAAAGTACAGTAATTAGTGAATATTTCTCAGTGAAAAATACCGAATCAGTGAATTTTCCGCGAATGATGGCTAGATGTTCCATAGAGAAACCATCGCGAATGCGTGAGTCCATGAACGTTGACAACGCGAATACGGGGGTTCACTGTATATATATAATATATATATATATATATATATATATATATATATATATATATATATATATATATATATATATATATATATATATATATATATGTGCTAAAAATCACAGTAGATGCACGTGACTTCAGTGTATAAGCGAATCCCACAGGAAAATGACAGGCAGAAGTTCAGTACCAAGCACTGTCACGTTTATTAACGCATCGTCAGGGCATGAATGAGACACAGATATAAAGGTTACAAAGTGAACAAAAAGAACAAGAATACCAGATGGTCAGTTGTCAAAGGGTAATAAACAGAAGGTTAATCCAGGATAATCCGGGATCGAGCTGTCACATACTGAACCTAAGACTAAACAATAAGGAATAGTAAAGTCTAGGCTTACAAAATCCAAAAACATGTATAACCTTGAATACCAGATGGTTAACACTTTCGCATCTGTATAGTTTGAGCGCCGTGCCTACCAGAGATCCAAGGTGCCTGGGAGTGCTCTACAGTGCGAAAAAGTAATTATTTAGAAAATTCAGCAAAAATAGAACTTTTATGCCAACAGCGTTCATTTTGCTGTCCTTTTTTTCTCAACGCTTATATTTTATGGTGGAATAGTCAGAATAAGAGTCCCAGCCCTCTAAATACGAAAAAACTTGAGTTATTTAACAAAAAAAAAAAACTTTTACATTTTCGTTCATAGCCCAAAAACTATGAAAGTCAGGCAAATATATTTTTTTATGAGAAAGCCAACAAAATTCTCTAAATATCGATATATAAAATAATGAAAAACAAATAAGTACAGTTGGTGAAAAAATTGATAGAAAAGAGGGTAAGAAACAGAACGCGCTGCCCGACATACAGTGAGAATTAGCACTAGAAAGTTTTTTTTTTTTTGAAGAGCTCTATCTCGGTCATTTTTCATAGGAATTACTTTGTAAATATACAAAAATGTAGAATAAAGGTTGAGGAATACAGTGAGAGTCAAGAAAAATGGTTTTGGTAAAGTCAACAGTTTCATTTTGACGTTATAAGTTTATCAAAACAAAAAAAAATTTTACCGTTGTCAACATTATTGTTCGTAGCTCAAAAACTATAACAGTGAGGCGAATGAGTTGTTTTTTATGAGAAAGCCCACAAAATTCTCTAAATATCGACATATAAAAGAGTGAAAAACGAATAAGCACAGTTGGTAAAAAAAATTTATAGAAAAAGAGGGTACGAAACAGTGTTTCCAATAATGTAATCCCACATACAGATCCCACATTTTATAAAAAATATTAAAAAAAAAGTAAGATACGAGAGAGAGGCGTGGGTAGGATCAGCTGATTTCATTGTGAGAAATTTAGTATGCCAGGGATTTGTGCATGGGCAGTACAGGAACCAAAAAATTTATAGAAAAAGAGGGTATGAAACAGTGTTTCCAATAATGTAATCCCACATTTTATAAAAATGTAAAAAAAAAAAAATGTAAGATACAAGAGAGAAGCGTGGGTAGGATCAGCTGATTTCATTGTGAGAAACTTACTATGCCAGGGATTTGTGCATGCGCAGCACAGGAACTGCCTGGCTGGCGTATTGATGCCAGAGTTACACGGTCCAAGGTATGCTTTATCCTAACTGTCCGAATAAAAAAAAATTTACTCCTAACACATGTACGAAAAATTTAGGTAAATTTTACGTAGTGGTTACGTCAGTCGGGTAGGAAGGGGAGTAGGGTAATTTTACGTACCACTACGTCATTTGGGCATGAAAGAGTTAATTGCCGGGGGGTAAAAAACAAAAGGTTAATCCACGGCAAATCCGGGATCATGCGGTCACAAACTAATCCAAATATATACTTAACCATAAGGCAAACGGAATCTTACCCATTCACATTGCAGAAACATGTATAAAATTGAACATTGATTTTGCATATATTTATCAACAACTTTTTTAATTATGAAGGCATCAAGTTTAAATAAACCAAGAATTAAATTTAGAACACTTTCATTATTTGACTTAATAAAACAAGATTTGATGATATTCCTTTTAACTGTGTCATTGCACGGGACTAAAGGTCTTGCTTTACTCCAATTGATAGGATGATCTAAATCTCTTATGTACAAATAATGCATACGATATTGGGCCAGTTCTCACAGAATATTGGTGTTGTTTGATTCGTTGTGAAAGTGACTTTCCAGTTTGTCCATAATATATTTTATCATATTTTTTTCAAGGAATTTCATAGATGCAGCCAGAAACATCTTTAGGAGAATTTTTTATCACTAAACTCCTAACATTAAAATTACTGAAAATAACATTTATGTTGAAAAGCTTTAAAATTTTAAGAATTTGTAAAAACCTTTCATCATATGGTAATTTGAGAATATTATGCTTACTGAATTCAAGTTTGTTATTAGTAAAATAAAATGCTTTCCCAGCTCATTCCCATGCTATATCTACAAGGGTCCTTGGGTATTTAAGTTTCAAAGCAATATCATAAATAGTTTTGATCTCAGCATCAATGAACTACGGGCTACAAACACGTAAAACCCTTAAGAACATTCCATAAAAGACAGAGAATATAACATTTTGATGGTGATTGGAATAATAATGGACAAAATAAAAAAAACTCCAAATTTTGATTATTCTGCCGTTTTGGAGCCATATTTCTTTCGTCGGATTGGCGTACGACGTGTCGTAACCCTGGAAGATGCGTCGTAAACCGGGAAATAATTTCTGATGAATATATTTGAAAAGTGTCGTAACCTCAGAACATTGTATGCCGGACCCGTCGTAAACCAGGGACTGCCTGTATATACATAAATTATAAATATTTATGGTATATAATTATATTATATATATATATATATATATATATATATATATATATACTATACATACATATACATATACATACAGTAAACCCCCTGTATTTGTGGGGGATGCATTCCAGACCCCCCCTGCGAATACTTAAAATCTCCAAATACTTAGAACCCCCATCTAATAATGCATATAACTGCCCATCTTGAAAGTTCAGACACCAAAGTATACTTAAAAATATCATCCTACATCAAATATACATTAAACTATTATCTTATTACTGTATTAATCTTTGAAAAGATATTAATA